>NC_091241.1:12956572-13051572 GCF_040958095.1 Procambarus clarkii | reverse complement strand
TAGAAGCTATTCGTGATCGCATCTTCAGCGTTCAGAGTGACGTGTGGGCTTATGGGGTCACCATGTGGGAACTCTTCTCTTTGGGTTCTACACCTTACCCTGGAATAGAGGTCAACCAGGACTTCCTCCAGCTGCTTGAGAGGGGCTACCGGATGGACAGACCAAAATATGCAAACCAGGAAATGTTCGTATTCAGTTAATGAGGTTTTTTATTGTGTAATTTACGCGTAGAGTACCTATGGGGTTTGTGAAGGAGTTACTGTAGACAGACAGATGTGCATGCTGATGAGAACTGGCCATAGAAAGAGAATATATTATGGCAGAATGTTAGGAGAAAGTTGGTCAATAAAGAGAAAATTAAAGAGTTTATTAGCCCAAGGAAGCGAGTGTGGGGTTAAGAATTGCTGAAGAATATAAAACACCTACTTTGTATAGTTGAGAATATGAATGGTAGGATATTGCCGAGTCATGTATAAAGAAAATAAAATACTGTACATTCTTTGTGATAACCAGGTGTAATAAATTATAGACTAAATGAGAAATTAAAAATATCATCTGAATTAAATCTTACGCTAGACCTAAAATTTACCCTGATCGAGAAGCACACCACCGATAAAACAACTCTTGTTGATACATGCACCACCAATGAAGTGACCCAGATTGACATCTGTAGTTAAAGGGTTAAGAAAGTACCAGACTACAAATGCAGTGATTGTTCCAATACTGTACTAACTTGTAATAGAAGGGGATGTACAAATTATGGAGAAATAAATAATCTATATATAGTTTAGGTGGTGTGTAGAAAGGCATTAGCTGACCAGATAAAATGAATGAACAAATATTTTGTAAATGAAGAACTGGGAGGGTTTAATGAATGTAGAGATTACGTAAATTGTTTTTTCATCTAGAACAGTGCACCTTTGATGAAAAGCTCCTTTTTTAAGGAAGCCACTCAATTTTGTCCCTTAGGCAATGTATTGCTTTTCCATAGATAGGATGAGATACAGTTAGGAAGATGGACACTATACCACAGTGCAGCAGAGATCGTTGCATATGTTCCCAGTGGACAAAAGGAAAAGGAAGATACTGGAGATTATTCTATCCGGCTTTGAACGACCAAGCTGCTAATTCATCTACAGAAATACAAAACAAAAATTCCATGAAGTAATCAGTGTCAAGAAAGCCATTAAGGAATACCTTGCTGTCAGTTGGTACACCCATCCACTACCCCAAAACCCTGACCAGATGTCAGCACAAGAGAGATTGGGACACAAGGGAGGATGCACGAATAATCGAGATGCATATTCTCCATCTATACTCTTAGGTGTATTTTTTTAGTTAGGTTATTTGGAAAAGTGATTAGAATGGTTAAATTGTAATGCAACCTATGCATGGTGGCGAGTGATGCCAGGAGGGGACGGAGGGAAGGAGGCAAGTCACACCCCCATGCATCCACACAAGGGGGCTGTGTGGATGCATGGGGGTGTGGCTGGCTGAGTGAACAGCGCTCTAGACTCGTGGGACTAGGGACCGGGGTTTGATTACGGCAGCCGGTGGAAAAACAAATGGGCAGTTTCCTTCACCTGATGCTCCTGTTACCTAGCAGTAAATAGGTACCTAGCAGTTAGACAGCTGCTACAGGCTGCTTCCTGGGGGGTTGGGAGGGGGGGGGGAAATAGTTAGTAACAGTTGATTGACAGTTGAGAGGCGGGCCAAAAGAGCAGAGCTCAATTCCCGCAACCACAACTAGGTGAATACAACCAATCACTCAGCACCTCAACAACACAGCTATTATGCACTCAAAAAATTGCACTTGCTGAAAATTATTTTGACAACAGAATTTTATTGTTGATTTTTGTTGTAGTTGCCTTTGCAGTAATAACATCCATTACCTTTGCAGCTATGATGTATTGCTTAAATGTTGGGAGATGGAACCCATGGACCGACCCAACTTCGCACAGACAGCCGAGTCACTTGGTATTCTTATGCTGCCAGATCTCAAAGGAGTATGTTAAAACCTTCAAAAGTTATGCACATAATAAAATTATCTGGCATTGTATTACAATATCTTATTTCAGTTGTCCAGTGAGTATTACAATCCTCCATAAAGCCAGAAAGGTAACTTCTTATACAGTATATCAGAACTGTCTTTTTCAAGTTATGTTACAGTATATTCAACTCCATTTCCAAGCTCTTCGCCTTGATTATGTCGAACAATGCCACAATGCCTCAGGGGTGCCAGATTTGAGTTGCCGAAAGTCACGAGCTGAAGAACTAAATGTCACAAACTTTACAATAAAAGTAGCCAAATATTTTTTTCCCGATTGATTCGCTTTTCAGAATAAACGGCCCAGCTTATTTAAACTGTAACCGAAAAAGTAGTAAGTAGCGACATATATAGCTGGCTTTTTAATTAAATACAATTATCTTAATTGGTAACCCAATTGTGTTACAAGTAGCCCAATCTGGCATCCCTGCAATGCCTTAGGCATTGTTCTGCTCTTCACAAGGAAGATAGGTCAACATTTATGCCGCAGTGCAGCAGGGATCATTCCAAACATTCTCACAGGCCATACTGAAGTGAGGGATTTGATGGACAAGACTTGGTCCTGTCTGGAATGACCTACAAAGGTTTCATTCATTTACACTCTTCCAAGCACACTACCAAGCACTACGGCATACATAGAGGCAATAAAGCACCTAAATTATTGGGATTGTCTCAAAGCTCCAGAAATCAACCTTGTAAAGTAACTAAGAACTACAAATATAACCCATTGTAGAGATAAGACACTTAGCATTTCCCATTTATTACCTTAACCTTTGTTTGGCCCCTAGGGGTGAAGTGTGCGTGCCCCAGGTACATTTGGTTAGTTGATTGTCAGAATTAGTATAGAGCAAACTTTAGCGACGTTTTAGTCTCTAAGCAGTAAGGACGGGTTTCGATAGTTTGTACTCTCGAGCACAGCTTAGAAACCTGTAGCCTTATGGGAGGCTTAATCTCTGACCAGGCCTCCAGGTTGCTGGAGGAATTTGTAGCCTAATCTTACTATTGTTATGACATGGTCTAATAGTTTAGACTTAATTATTTACCTCAGTGTACATGTATTTTAATGGAAACACTTCACTGTGATAGATGCAGATCTGCTGGATAGACAGACATGGATCTTCTAACTCCTATTTTCTCTCTCATGTTTGATAACCAAAGTTATATTTGATACTTTCTTTGTTCCATGCAAGTGAAACAAAGACACTATAATGTTCTTACATTTGGAACTTATATGAGAGAGATGAATATACACTTGACATGTCAAGTACAGTATGTCTAGCATCAGATGCAGGCATCTCAAATACTATGTTATTGATATATATACAAAAAAAAACTCAAATTCCCAAGAAAACCTGCCAGAAGAATAGGTGCAGTAAGCACTTAGACCAACTGGTGAGGCAGACCAGTTGGTGCTGTAGCGAGTGGAGGAACATAGGGAAAAAGCCTTCAGGCAGTAGTGTATTGGTAAAGATAGATGATCAAGATATAGTGACAGTAAATTAAATAATGTCTTTTTCAGCAATACATGACGCTGAACGACCCATACCTGTTGATGAATGAGGAGCGTTTTAGAAGACAAACTGATTATCTCAATATGTTGTCAACACCTGATTTTGACAACCTCACTAAGGATGATGATGACACCTTAGCATTGTCCATAAACTTACAGGTGACTAATTTTATATTAGTTTAACTCTTCATGAATACCATATTCCATATCAGGTTCATTTTTTTTATCAAATTATTTATTGCATCTCTGGTATACTGTACCCAGTAAGGATACTTTGCATGCTTAAATAAAAAAAAGATAAAATAAAATATATTGTATTTTGTGGGGGGGGGGGCCACCTTCAGTTTCTTCTTTTAGGCTAGTACCCCAGCCAGTGAAAGTTTGTCTACTCAGTGTGCATCTATGAAGCAAAATGTTCATGGGTCTGGATTTACTACCCAGAATAACGAAAAAAAATAATCTACATGGTTTGGTTGTATATTTATGAATCAGTTGGCTACTTTTAAATAATAAGCTTTACATGAAATATATTGCATACTAAAATTTCAACAGAATGCAAATAATGGAAGCAGAGAAAACAACTACCTGAATATGAAGTCACCCGACCTGGTTGGATACTCGCGTGTGGGCACTGATAAGTTCCCGTCATCTGGGGTGACCAATCCTCATTACTTGCCAATGAGTTCTTCTCGGGGGTCTCCAAGTCCAACAGTTGATGTGTTTAGCCCACGACCCAACGAGCCCAACAGGTTAGTAGTACTTCAGGTAATGAAGTGATTAAAATGCCTCGGCAAGTTTAAAGAAGTCTAGTATTTACATTCAGGTGGATCATTAGTAAATAATGACAGATAAGCCAAGAATAATAATTTTTTCTTTAAACTTTAATGTAGTTTACTGATAGAAGCAACAAATAATTTGGTGTAGTTGAGGTTACTCTATGGTAGAAGTGTTGAAGAAAGAAACTGATACACATTCATGAAGGGTTAGGTATAATGAATTAAATGACATCTCGGTTAGAATTTGATAGTAAACAATGGGTTGCTACTTCAACAGTACCCAGTCTAACATGAAACTGTATATAATGGAACAATTTTTATCTGTTATTCTTCTTGTAAGTCTTTCTAAATCAGACTTGCAAGATCAGATCAGTTTAAAGTCAGTAAATGTTATTTAAATTTGTTATTTTTGTTCAGTAATTTCTTTTTATAATTTTAGGATAGCACTTTATCAAAATACAGTAAGTGCATGTTTATATTGTTTACACCATTATAAACCATATTGATTATAAAAACATTTGCACAAAATAGCAAAGATCAGATGTAATCAGAAATTGAGATGCACTGGAAGTGTCCAGAACATATTGCTCTGTTCAGGCAAGAATTCTCTTTACTTGCACATTGGTATTCAAACAAATTCTTTGGGTAGGCAATCAATCAAATATTTATACTCTGGTATTTTATATACAGTGGAACCTCTATTAACGAGTTTAATCCGTTCTGGCACCGAGCTCGTTACCTGGAAAACTCGTCTTTGGAAGCAAATTTCCCCATTTAAAATAAAGGAAATAAATTTAATCCGTTCCACTCCCAAAAACATCCATACTTGTATGACTTTTTTTTATGTAAATGTAATATTGCACATGTAAATATAAATGTTTTGTTGTAGTGTTTTAATATTTACTTTACCTTATGAAGAGTAGTTGCTGGCTTGAGGGAGACGATGGGGAGGTGGGAAGGAGGAGAGGGGTTATGGTGTGGAAGGAGAATCCACCTCTGAGTCAGGCAGACTCTCTCTTCTTGGGAATTTCACCCAAATTTCATTTCAAATGTCACACAAGGATGCGTTAGACCAGCACCAAATAAAAATCTACGTTGATTACACTCGTGTCAACAATATAATAGTCTTACCACAAAGATACAATACAATGCCGTTTTCTCAAATAGGCAATGTGGTTATTAAAGAAAACGGAAATTTCATGGAAAACATGTTTACAATCCCCAAGTCGATCGGATAAGAATTAGATTTTAAAGAAATATTTGCTCAAATGACGCTTGAGCGCGATGTTTGGGTGCATTAAAGAGAAAAAAAGTGTGTTATGTTCAAGCGACATATACCTGCGAAAGTGATAACACTTTCATAAAGTGTTATCACAGTGATAAATTAATTAAACATTTTCACACACCGGGTTGTCACTGCTTTATCAGGGCAGCTTTTCCAAGAATGCGTTCACCTTTTCAAACATTCCAAACACTTCCCTGATCTCAGTGGAAGAGGCAGCATCCTCCCTTACCTCCTCATTCCCTTACTAATGGTGTAAATTGTTGATGAGGACCTGCCATACTTCCTTGTGAGATCAGTCACACAGACACCACACTCATGCTTTGCTATAATTTCCTTCTTTAAATCCACAGTAATTGTGTCTTTCTTCCTCTTGACAACACTATCTTTAGCAAGCAGCTTCTTTGGAGACATCGTGTGTTACAAATTGTAGTCGCAAAACCACTAAAAACCCAAAGAAAAGCTCAAATAAATCCATAGGGATGCTTGTCGTGTGAGATACAACAACAACACTGGCGTCGGAGGCGTCCGAGAATTTGCGAGAACCCGCGAGACGCTAGGAAGCGCCATGTGGTTTCACTCGTTAATAGAGGCGAGCTCGTCAATAGAGACAAATTTGCTGCGAGTGGCTTGCTCGTTACTGGAAAAACTCGTTAATAGAGCCACTCGTTAATAGAGGTTCCACTGTACTTGTAATGGCTTGGTGTTTCCTCCTGATAATTACCTTTCCTTGTACTCTGGTAGTACTGTATGTACTTGTGGGCGCATGTATTTAACTGTGTTTACAGAGGGTATTCTTTTAGCTGCATGTATTAGCTATTGGGTACTTACAAATATTCTAGTCTTATCATACATGCTTCTTGTTCATCCTAGATGCTTACTAACTTTAACCAAGTTTCCTCATAGCTTAACTCTGGCACCAATATTGACCCAAATCTATAGCATTTCTAAATATTCTAAATGTATAACGTGTGTGTTCCATGCTTACACTTTGTGCTCTGTGGCTTGCTCGACAGATGCGGTACAGAGAATTATACCCTATACACCACCCTGATCATATTGGTATATGGTGAATAGGGAATAACTCTTTTTTGGTTCCTTTTATGGCATTGAATCATAATTTATATGAATTCTCTTTACCTCAGCAATAATGAAAACATTTGTCTTTTCTTCTGTTGCATTTTGTCTTTATATATGGCCTTTATATTTCTCTGTAGTGTCCCGTGATTTCGACTTCAGCTTCTTCGAATCCAAGCACTGCACTTACCAGGTAGACAGTTTACCATATGAAATATACAATAGGTACATTATACCAGAAACGTACTATATATATATATATATATCTGACCCTCGGATACATAATTTGGTTTACATAAGTTGAAGCAAGCACCACTGTACACATTTATACACCTACACACGGCTTACAAATAATGTTGATGCCATCACCAATAAGCAAACAAATAAAAAAAAAAAAGGTAAATGACATCAGGGGCACGACAGCAATCCTAGAAACAACAATAGTCATATACACTATACTCGATAGTCGATACAAAGGGACCCCAGACACGGGTAAAGGAGAATCTATATAGGTACTTCCAAGTACTTTGAACCTTAATTGTTAGTGATATATATATCACTATCATTGAAAGTTCAAAGTACTTGGAAGTACCTATTTGCCCAGAGTTTAGTGGCTATGGAGATAATAACAGGACAGCTAAGGGTAACTGAGGCAGCCCAATATACCCCAGCACCAAATCATGAATATGATCTGATATGAGATATGATATATAGCAAATCATATACAGATATGATATCATGTATATGATATATGTATGATATATATATATATATATAATGATATATATGATACAATATCATACATATATCATATATATGATATACATATATGTCTATCATATAGGTATATCGTATATGATATATATCATAATACATGATTATACATATGTATATCATATATATGTAATAATCATATATATGTAATAATCATACATATGTAATAATCATACATATGTATAATCATATATATGATATGACAGTGTCAGTCCACGGAGGAAGAATTGAAACAGGAATTTCCTTAAGTACTTTCGTATATTAATACATTGCTATACCAGCTTATGTGAATTGTGAATTATATGATCCCATACTAAGAGTATAACATCTGCACCTTATACTATATTCTCACAAATTCAGACTTCCTTCAGGAATCTGAGCAAAGAATTATTCAAGAAATAAATCATTCATTGATACAAACCATGTATGTAATGCTTTACTGGTGTGGGGTCATTTATACAAGGAAACTTGTAAAGACTGTGAGGCATGTCACTAGACTGGTCTCTAAGATATAGACACACCAAGCTAAGAGGATAGGTGGCAAGAATTAAATCCTACAGCACTAGTGGAACAAAGGCAGGGGGATGTGGTTATAACATTGGAAGATATCTAGAGAAATCAATATGATGGATAGAGAACAGCTCTGTTATATGTATTGAATCAAAATAAGGGGAACAAGTTAAAAAGGAACATCTAAATGAATTGAGGTAATGTATAAAGAAAGACATAATTAGGATTATGGTAATATGCTAGTGAAATATACATACGAAATGAGACAAACTACAGTACATAAGCTCAAATATTTACAAAGAATAATACTCATATGGTCAAGACCGTGCCGCGTCTGAAAACCTTTCTGCTTAGCAGTTAAAATCCTTGAATGTCTATTCACCATCATCATCTGCTTCCTAATAGCTTCATTGTTTCACTTTATGGCAGAATATGGATGCCTAATTACATTGGGATTACTACTTATATCTGCAATATGTGCCCACCAACTACTTCGTCTCCTATCTTATGACTCCTAACTTCATCTCCAACTGAACATCTTCGGTCTCCAAACTTCAGTTTCATGTCAGATTGGTATCTACACTAAACTTTATTCTCTTCCTTTAAATGCCACATGTATTTTGCACCACTGCAAGAAGACAGCATTACATACTGCTATGCTACACGTTCTAACTTCAGAATTACTTAAATACACAAGCAGTAAAATACAGTATTAAGGAAACTGTTTATGACTTTCGTTAGACCAGAATTGGAATATTCAGCATTTGTATGGTGCACATATCTCAAGAAGCATTTAAATAAACTCGAAAAGGTGCAAAGTCATACTACTAAATGGCTTCTGGAACTGAAAAATAAGAACTAAGAGAGGCTAGAAGTGTTAAATATGCCAAAGCTAGAAGACAGAAGAGAAATCACTACGTAGGAAATTGACAGGATAGAAATGACAGTAATTGAGAGGATTTCAGCTTCAATGAAATTACTGTACAGTATATTAACATGATATATCAATGAGAAAATCAGTAGGAGCCATGAGGAGGATTTGAACCCTACACACACTTTGGACTCCTAAGCACACGTCCTAGACCACTGTCTAGGTGGTGTAACCACTCCTAGTCCTAGACCTAGAGATCAACAAACTGGAAAAGATGCAAAGACAAGCCACTAAGTGGCTCCCAGAACTGAAGGACAAGAGCTACGAGGAGAGATTAGAGGCAATAAATATACCAAAACTAGAAGATAGAAGAAAAAGAGGCAATATGATCACTACATACAAAATAGTAACAGGAATCAATAAAATTGATAGGGAAGAATTCTCGAGATCTGCAACTTCAAGAACAAGAGGTATTAGATTTTAACTAACTAAACAAAGCTGCCGAAGAAATAAGAAAATTCACTTTCGCTAACAGTGATACACGGTTGGAACAAGTTAGGCAAGAAGGTGCTAGAGGCCAAAACCTGTCAGTAATTTCAAAGCGTTACATGACAATGTGCTGGGAAGACGGAACACCACAAGCGTAGCGCTCATCCTATAACTACACTTAGGTAATTACTGTGGTGTAGTGGTCTAGGGCGTGTGCTTGGAAGTACCTAGTGTGCGGGTTTGAATCTTTCTCAGGACTCCTACTGATTTTCTTTTTGACAGGATTTCTTGAACCCTGCAACTTCAAGAACAAGAGGTCACAAATACAAGTTATAGAAACTAAGGTACTGAAAAAATTAGAGTTTCTCTTGCAAACAGAATGGTAGTACTGAACACTACTAGTACAACTCATCCTGCAGCTACACTTTGCTAAAACAGTGACAAATAGCACCAGTGTTGCTGGCATGACTGCATGATACATTGCACACTCTTATGGTTTCCTATTATCAGAGCAGGAAGCTTGTTAGGCTTATCCAGATTTCCTTAGCCAACTACTGGCGTTCCTAAGATGCAACCTATAAGAGTTGCCTAACTATTTACTGCTAGGGGACCAAAGGCATCAAGTATAAGGAAGGAATAGCATCCAAACAACTTGGTATATGACCCTGTGTCAATGGCATGAGTGCCAACAGTAATAGCTCTAGACATCCCTCCTGGCCTAACGGCACTTGAGAATCTCCAGGTTCTGTTTGAATTTGAACAAAACTGAAGGAAAATTTTGGTTCTGTAGCATACCTTCTTTATGTAACACCCTTCTACCTGCCAAACTGGTACTATTGAGTCCTCATGACTGATAACCCCTTAAGACACTCAGTATACTTAACAATACTCACTATACAAAACATAGCTCGGCCTACAAATAAACACACACACACACACAGTGCAGTGAATGGTTTCCAACGACTTCGTGCCGACAGCTTCCATCTCTAGTCTTTGGCTTCAATATTTAACCGACTGCAGAAGCTGGAATCTTTGTTGCATAGTGGAACAACTGAGGTCTTGCACCTGCAACATACACAGCATCAGTATGATATATCCTGTGTCATGACCCCGTGACTTCATCTGCCACTGAACTTCCATCATGAATCCTCTCGTCTTCCCCATTACAGCTGTATGTTAAACTTTAAGTTCTATCAATACCAAACTTCTTATAAATAAATTTATATAATACCAGTATGTTTCACCTCGTTTAAAAACCTAAATTTCCATTTTTAAGTATTACTACTTTTTACACCATCAAAAATGGGTGGGGAGGGTGATGTAGTTAAAGCATATCTATGCAATCTAATGTCTTCTTTCCAAAAGTTGTTCCTGATCCATATCAGTAACAGACTACTATTATCAAGACTGATTTACAATTAATTTTACAGATTTACATTTGCGCACGAGAGTTGTCGACTAACAAAACTTCCAGAGGAGGATGAATATACATCTCAGGATGCTGATAAAGTCACCAATGACAAAGACACAGAAATTTCTTCCTTGATAAATAAAGATACAAGAAATACTTCTGAAGACCACGTCTCAAACCATTATCGTCAAGATTCTGAAAATAAAGAAGACATTGTAGACATGAGTAAAGAAAATGAAGTAACATACATCAACCTTCCATATTATGAGTCAAATTAAACAATTACTTAGTTATTAAAGTGTGATATTTTTCTCGTGAACGTGGAAACTAAAATTTTGTGAAATGCAGTGTTTAAGCATTCCTCATAGTAAATCGTACCTAAGATTAAAATTAAGTTTAATTTTTAAGATTGACAATTCCGGCAAATTCAGAAAAAACATGAATGCAAATGTTATGATTTTTTGTGGTGTTTTCTGATTTGCAATTTAATAGCTGTATTAATAAAAGTGTATAAATAAATGTATTTTAGTACAGTATTTAAATTATTAATCTAACCATTTTTTCATTTCATAAAGCATGTACATATTGTATCCGACAGTTAATCACCAAAGACATTTTCTGTACCATGATATTTGTACACGAGGCACTGCAGCAGATGTCTTGGGGCCTGGCACAAATATACTAGATACAAATGATAGCAGCACTGAACCCTAACAACAAATTAATACCTGTTGGTATTCATCAAGAGTCAAGGTTCAATATTGTTTAATTTGGTATTTGTACTCACCTTTACTAGGCTAGTACAAATACCAAATTAAGGCGAGTACAAATACCAAATTGAGTCACTTGAAACTATGTTGAACCTTGGCTCTCGAAGAATACCAACAGGTGACAACAAACTTTAGATTGTATAGAGTAATCATTATGTAACCAAAGCCACTTGATATTGGCAACTCTGGCCCCAACATGTGATTAATGGCATCCTCAACTTTCCATTGCGAGGGGTTAGTGCAGTCAGCTCAATCTATTAGTCGCATGTTCGATTTGCTATAGGAAATGACCTTTCATCACATTTCCTTATATACAATGTCTATTCACCTAGGTAACTAGGAACCAGTTAACTGTTGTGGACTGCATTCCAGGAAGTGTTAGTTGTTTGATAAATCTAAAATGCTTCCCGTAATCGACAATGGAAAACTATTGTAAATAATGCCGTGAAATTTGAAGGTTTAATAGGATTTCTAGAAGTACCTGTACAGTAATACACAAATTTTATTAACTTTAAGCTGCATGTATTGACCCAATACTTTGCACAAGAGTTGATTTATATATACAGTACTGTATATATAAAGTATACACACACACACACACACACACACACACAGGTGGAATCGGGTTACGAACTTTACCTCGGGAAATGAGTTTGTTGATACGGGTATGGCCGACCTAGCATGTGGTGGCACAGCGATCGTGCCTCAGTTTCCCAGTGCCTCCCGCCTAGTGACTATTGCGCATGAATTCTTTGCAAAGATTGATAAGTTTTTTCAGATTTCTGGCTAGTTGAACATAAAATTTGTTATTATATATCTCGCCATGGGTCCCAAGAGAGCCAGTGGTAAAGTTCAAGGCAAGAAAACATGTGAGAACGATCATAGAGGAAAAACAAGAGATCATTCGTAAACATGAAAATGGTACACAGGTTGTTGAACTAACTAGGCAGTACAACAAATCTATGTCAATGACATGCACTGTAATTACCAAGAAAGAGGACATTACGAGTGCTAAAGTGGCAAAAGGCGTATCAACAATCACGAAACAAAGAACACAAACACTTGAGGATGTTGAAAAGTTTTTATTATTTCACCCAGAGCAAGCTGTAGTAGGCCATTGTGTTAATCTTTTTAATGACAATGTTATGTCTCACTTCAGACAAGTGTTACAAAGTAGAGAAAAACAAGTGTCACTAGACAGGTTTTCAGTGAGAAGAACAAGCAGTGAGCCACACACAGGTCCTAGTGGTATGCAGGCAAAATGTGCCAGAGACTGTACCCCAGAGAAGTCATCATTGCCTGATGTTAAAAAAAAAAAATTAAAACTTGAAACAAAAATGTCAAAAAGGTTCGTTCAATGTATGTCAGGTACGCTCCTCCATTTTCTATACAAAATAAAACAAAAAATTATAAAATAAAGATAATTGAAAAAATTTGAAAAAAGACAAAATGTCAAAAGGGTTCCTTCAGTGTGTCAGTCAGGCAGTTATAATCACTGCCTGATGTTATAAATGGAAGGGGACTCCCCTTCCAAACATTAACACCTCTCCTCCCCCCCCTCCTCACCATCAATAATGGTAAGTAGTAACTTGTACATACTTTAGTACTCAAGATTTGGGTGAATTAGGTATAAAATTTACTTTGAAGTTAATTTTTTGGGGAGTCAGGAACGGTTTAATTCATTTCCCATTATTTCTTATGGGGAAATTCGCTTCGCTCTATGAATTTTTGGGTTACGAACAGTCTCTAGGAACAGATTAAATTCGTAAGCTGAGGTACCACTGTAGCCAAATGTACAACAAAGACATTAGAAAGAATTTTTTCAGTGTCAAGAGTAGTTAACAAATGGAATGCACTAGGAAGTGATGTGGTGGAGGCTGACTCCATACACAGTTTCAAATGTAGATATGATAGAGCTCAGTAGGCTCAAGAATCTGTACACCAGTTGATTGACAGATGAGAGGCGAGACCAAAGAGCCAAAGCACAACTAGGCGAGTACACGCACACACGTAAGGTCAAGCTACTGACCCTTCCTTCTGGATGCAACCCCACAACAGTTGACTTAACTCCTGGATACCTCTCTATTACTAAGTGAACTGACACATTAGGCGAGGGGAAACATGCCCAACTGTACTCCCAAGACCCCATATATATATAATGGTGAATAATAACCACATGGTTGTGTCCAATACTCCAGCCCATTCTCCTGTTTAGATAGTACTATTTGTAACTGCACCATCACATATACATTGACATAATGGACAATTAGAATATTGTGCTCTTCACTTAATGCAGTCCAGAAAAAATAAAGCTAAAACCAAACTTAAATATTCCAAGGACTAGTATAGCACATATATGTACTATATTTGGCCTTAGATAGTGTTTATTAGGCTTAGGATTATTAGGTTAAGTTTTACTAGCAACAAATACAAAATCTTTTCCAGTTTGTCCAAATTCAATCCAAATTCTACTTTCTAATTGTCCATTATGTCAATATACGTATGACGGTCCTCATCACTACGCTAAGTACTATGTAAACAGGAGGATGGGCTGTAACTCTCAGTCTTGTAAGAAAGTGGCAGTGAAGGAACAGTCACCCCAACCAGCCCAGCTCCGTATTTTAATGCCAAAATTTGTAGAGCTCTAAAGTACATTGTCAGTATGCTCACTGATGTTGACATGTAAAAGGTTGGTGAACATATTACTAAAATATGCTGTACATCTATATTCTATTCTGATAAATGTTTAGTTAACATCAGGAATATTATAAGGTGTTAGTTGCATAGTACCGTACTGCAGTGTTTGCTGTAATATGTAATAATATCAACTAGTTCTTGATTGTATTAGATGTGATGCATATATAATGGACAAAGCTAAAGAATACTGTGTATATATATATTAGTGTAATTCCCTTTCGCTTAACCATCAGTTTGATAAAGGGTGCATGGCCAGCAGTTTCTCGTGGACTGTATATCGATTGGTACTGTTGTATATAATACTGTACTGTATATAGCAAAAATATGGGCTCCTTCAAGAGCCTTCAGGAGTACAATTAGATGAAATGCAGTGATATCTAGTAAGTACAATATGAATCATGCTATTCAATTGTTCAATGCATAGATTTTATTAATGAATTGCTGAATAAAGATCATTTATATCCACAAGAATACAATAATGTTTCAAGCATGCCTACTGAAGATCTTTACCTTTTATAAAATTAACCAGCACATGTCTGTCAGGTAGGATAGCACAAAATTTGAAGTGTGTACCCATTTGTCAAAAATTATGTATGGACACCTGTTTGTCAGTTATGATATAATTCCTGACTGGCCATGTTATCTGGTATCAAATCCTGAATGTTACCCCATGTGTCAGGAATAATATACAAACCATATTATAGCCCATCTGTTTGCCAAGTTATATAATTACTTGTGGAGTTTCTTAAAGGAGCACTTTCGTACATCACTTAAGTGAGTCCTGCCAGCATGTCTTCTATTACTTAGTGTAAATGTTAACTAAGGCAGTCCTACTTTTCACATTTATTACCTCAATTTTGTCCCTCAATTACTTCAATATTAAAATACTATTTTGTCCTACATTTTAACCTGCAGAATAAATAATCATTATATTTTTGGGGGAAATGCAGCAGTATCCAGATAACCCAAACAACTCTTGTATCACTAGAAAAACAAACCATACGAATAACAGCATTAAGTAAAAATTCACATTCTCAAGGTATTGCATTAAATTTTTTATTGTCTAGTCTGCTGCACCATTTCTATAATAAAACTAATTCATTGTGTCGGGGGACTGGCGGCCAGTGTGCAGTCATACACGTTAGGCTTATATCAAGGTCAACTTTCCCCCAGGTCGAATTACTGACCCCATCCAGGATGCAACCCCACAACAAGCTGACCAACTCCTGAGTACCTACTCACTGCTAGGCAAACTTACTGCATTAAGTGATAGGAAACGAGACATTATCTGGAGAGAGTATTCAAGGTGAGAAATTGACAATATTCACTGTACAACACCTTGCTCGCTAGTATTTAATGTGCTATATTTCCAGAGCTATAAACATCCATTTTTCCAGGAGCATCCTATCTGAAGAGAGAAGTGCTGTTGTAACGCTGTCCAGTAGCAGCTTAGTCCTATTGTGTGATGTTGCAGTTTTGGGTATTCTATGTGGCTCTCTGGAATTTATTATTTTTATGCATATAAAAATTATTGTAAAAAAATTGTGTTTTATTTATTCTTGCATGTATATCGAGTAGCATGTCCAAGACATTTATAGGTAATGCTATT
The DNA here is from genome assembly GCF_040958095.1 of Procambarus clarkii. Taxonomy (NCBI): domain Eukaryota; kingdom Metazoa; phylum Arthropoda; class Malacostraca; order Decapoda; family Cambaridae; genus Procambarus; species Procambarus clarkii. The sequence continues at coordinate 13,035,749 of NC_091241.1, read as the reverse complement.
TACTGTCCTTACCATTTGAGAGCAACCTCTACAACATTGTATAATGCATGTTTTAACAATTTTATTTTGACTTTAATAAAACTAAATAATTTTAGCATCGTTACACTGAAATCAAATTTTGTTCAGATTATGGAGGTTATCTGTAACTAGATATTCTCAGTTCTCTAGATCCCTCTATGTCTGGTGATTGTTTTGTTACATTAAATGTTCACTTGCACCTTTCCTTTCTTCCTTCTTGCCCTATTCACCTCCAACTACCCCCCTTCTTATGCCTCTTCTTATTCTCTTGACCCTTTCTCCTCCTCTTGGCACTTCTCCTTCCCTTCCCACAAGAGCAGCCATCACACAGGTTCAGTGTCCACACGTATCATTCCAAATAAGCAATTGGTTGTTTATTTTTAATAGCTTTAACACAGTGATGAGGTCATTGGTGCTGATAAAAATATAAATGGCATGTAACAAATGAATTTGTTAAAAATTAAATATAAATAAGATTATTTGTTTAAATGCTACCAGTACTGCTAAAATTACCCAAAAATTAATATAAAATAATCATAGTGTAATTTACACAGATAATGAAAGGTGAGAGGCAAGTCACATCAATAAAATTAAATATTCTACTCTCAGGGAGTGAACACCACAATCGTGGTTGGAGATAAGAACCTTGAACCAATCTGACTGTTACGACCCTGGGTTCTTCAGTGGAAACCAGAGGTCAAAATTTAACTAATTAAGCTACGTTAGAGTAGGAAATCGCAACCCGATGTGGCTTTGTATCTTCCCTGCCAGACGTAAGACTATTCTTGTTTCTCAAAGAGCATTTAAAGACTGAGCTGGGGGTTGATTATTAAATAATAACATAGGCTCCAACTATGTTTAATAATACTCTAATCATTTGTAAAGTAAACCTGAGTAAACTTGGTATAGGGCCGCGGTACGATTAGTTGAGCAGTCTGCCGGCAACGAGCCAGCTGGCTGGAGGCTGATCTGGACTGAAGCGGTCTTCTCTGGTTGCTGGCTGTGGTGAAAGGAACTCCCTCCTATCCTTCCTCTTCGTTTCCTTATTTCTGTGTCTTGTTCAAGATAAGTATATTGAGCACCGTATTATGCATGTCTGGCATACTTATGTTCTATGTGTAGAGTAGACTATTTTATGTGTACAGTAGTAGGTGTTTTTAGGGTTTATATTACTAGTTATTCTAAAGGGGGTCCCATTGGAACCACATGGTCCCCTACCCTAAGCTGACTCTAACTTCAAGTTGTTCAATAGTAGAGCTTTACCCTAGCTTGTGCTCAGTGTAAAACCTTGTATCCTGTTTATGTGGACCAAGGCTTTTAACGTAAGGTAGTGTGGTAAAGTTATTATTATTATTGTTATTGGTGTGAATGTATATGGGGGGCTGTTAAGGGGTTAATAAATAAGTACATGAATTATAGGAGTATCCCTTCTTCCTGTGTGGGAGTGCATTGATCAACCCTTAGACTGACATATATGGTCTAGTAGCAAGGTATTATTACTGTGGATAGTTTATTTTGGGGGCCGGGCCTTTTAGCTCTCCCATATTTGATACTCTGTCTTCTAACTACCCTTACCCCTTAATAGTACCAGTTCCCCCATAACAAGCCCACCACACAATTATTTATAACACTGACCTTGGCAATCATGGAGGAATTTCCCCTCTACCTACTACCTTGTGGCTACCTGTAGCGATTCCGAAACTCAATGTTCTCATGGCCCAGTCTCTGACCAGGGGGTCAGGTCAACCAGGTTGTTGAATACAGCTGCTTGCAGCTTGACATACAAATCACAGCCAGGTTGATCAGGTACCCTTTGGAGCTATTTATTGAGTACTCTCTTGAACACCATGAGAGGCTGACCAGTTATGTCTCTTCATGTGTAGAGGGAGCGTGTTGAAAAGTACTGTTCTCTACCTAAATATAATAATACTAATTCACTGTGTCGGGGGGACAGGAAGGCAGAGTGTATTCATACACTTTATGCTTTTATCGAGGCTCCACCCCACAAACTTACTAACTCCTGAGTACCTACTCACTGCTAGTTGAACAGAGGCATTAGGTGAAAGGAAATGTGCCCAACCATTTCTGTCCTGCCCAGGATTCGAACCCTGAATTCTCAATTGAGCGACTACACTACCCCGACTGTTCTACCGGCACCTGTCACTTGCGCCTTGTTCCTGTCCCAAGTTCGAATCACACCTCTATCAAATGTTCGTCAACGTACTGCTAATCATTGATAACAGAACATAGGCTTAACTATTCAACTTCCTTGTATGTAAGAATACAGTATTAACATATATGTTCCGAACCTTAATGGAATCTGACCCATATATCAATCAGGTCAACCCATGTGCTGCGTTTCCAAAAGGGTCGCCCATGTTGGAATCGGTGAACGCCCTAGTAATATTGTTGAAAACATCTTAACTTATTAAACCAAAGGTCTTTTTATGTCAGAAGAACGGCAGAAACTAGATCTTTATATGAAAACTCTTTCAGGACAAAATTTAAAGTAAAACTAAAGATATTTGTAGTTGTATAAAAGTTGCATTTTTCATCGGTCGTAGAGCCGGAAATCCGCAATATTCACCTCAGAACAATGCTTATTTCACGCAGAATCGTTAATAAACGTAAGATTTTTATACGTCTCAAGAAAGATAGAAACATAATCTTCATTTTAAATGCCTTACCATGGGCATATTTGTATTAAAAGCGAAGATACCTGTATTTTTCTAATCGGCGAGCTCCGATCCCGCACAGATCGAGCAACGGAGTAACTCTCTCTCAGAACAATGCTTATTTCACGTAAATTCGTTAATAAACGCAAATGTTTTTATATGTGTTGAGAAAGATAGAAATATAAGCTTCATTTTAAATACTTTACCATAGATATATAAAAAGTTCTAATGAAGATACATGTGTTTTAATAATCGCCGAGCTCCGACCCCGCACAGACTGATTGACAGAGCAACTCTTTCTCAGAACAATGCTTATTTCACGTAAATTCGTTAATAAACACATATGTTTTATATGTCTCAAGAAAGATAGAAATATAAGCTTCATTTTAAATACTTTAACATAGACATATATAAAGCTCAAGTGAAGATACATACGTTTTTATAGTGGCATTCAGTAGCTTGTCGGTCATGGAATGCAGAAGCCTACGCACTTGCCAATATAGTGTGTAATTAACAAAGATACGCTTATAAAGCCTAAAATATTATATGCCTTCAGAAAGACAGAGATATGCTCGTTATTGTGAGTGCACCAAAGGAAATATATCTTGTTGGAGGACAAAGATATATAAATTCTAAAATAAGTTTCGACTCTCGCTCAGGCGAGAGATAGCGCGACTCTCGCCCCATCTATTGGAGATTCTGTTCACCTAATGACCCAAAGCTACTCAAAGCCTCCTAGCATTACTTAAATAATGAAGAAATATGGTATATTTATTCACTATAATGTTGGTAATGTTTCCCCTGTACACCTGTTGATTGACGGTTGAGAGTCGGGACCAAAGAACCAAAGCTCAACCCCTGCAAGCACAAATTAGGTGAGTACAACTAGGTGAATACAGCTGAGGGGCGGGACCAAACAGCTGAAGCTCAATTCCCTACGCATAACTAGGCGAGTCCATAGGAATTACCATTTGTCCTGGCGCCATCTATGTTTTGACAGCAGTACTACTAATGTTCCCACGTTATGTGATGATCGCTATTCGGGTGTTACGGTCAGTTGCTCTTCTATATATGTTTATGGACAACGTAGGTGATTTGAGGCAATTTGCGGCCAGAGTGAAATAGTATCCAAGCGGTGAGTGATGGAGGAGGATATATACTGCTGTGTACTCGACCAGCGGGTGAGAGGTAAGTTATATCGAACAATTATGGGGAATAGATGGGTTATTTTAAGCGTAGAATGTCAAGTAACCGGTAACTACACAGATGGGGTGGTGTTTTTTTTTAAGTCTTTATTTACTAAAGTGGAACATTACATTATGCCTTTAGCTGAACAAGTCTACTGGTGGGGGAAGTAGACGGGTTTTATGAAAGTATTTTACCTAAATATTTGTATTTTGTTAACTAGTTCAGCCGTTACCAGGGAGGGTGTTCCTTTAATCTAATCTAAAAATTCTAGCCGGACAAAGTGATTAAATACAGAAATTGAATAGAACGAAATGGTTTGCCAGGGTGCTTAACATTTAGTTTAGTTCACATACTATGCAGCCCATGCTTAAAGAATGCAAGTTTATCATATTGAATTTACCGTAGTTTTACTGCATTTAATATACCGTTTTTACCCTATTTAATTATGTCGGGTAAAGGCCGGTCGTGGAAAGTTCCTAATATAGCAAGTTTTAAAGGAAAAGTTTGAGTTAACTTTAACGCTTAAGTTAGTGACCAATTAGCTTAGTCTATTGTGAGGAAAGTTACTAGAATCTAACATTGCAAGTGCCATTTCTCTACTCTTTTTGAGAAACATGACTAGATACATGAATCGCATAGTTTTATTACTAAATTAGCAGTCTCCGTGGTGTAGTGGTAAGACACTCGCCTGGCGTTCCGCGAGCGCTATGTCATGGGTTCGTATCCTGGCCGGGGAGGATTTACTGGGCGCAATTCCTTAACTGTAGCCTCTGTTTAACGCAACAGTAAAATGTGTACTTGGATGAAAAAACGATTCTTCGCGGCAGGGGATCGTATTCCAGGGACCATAGGATTGACTTGCCCGAAACGCTACGCGTACTAGTGGCTGTACAAGAATGTAACAACTCTTGTATATATCTCAAAAAAAAAATAAATGTTCATGGATTAGGTTGCATAGTTGAGGAAATAGTGATAAGGTTTGTGATATTGTGTACCTTGACTTCAGCAGAGATTTTGATGGTGGTGCAAAATTGATAGGGGCTCGGATCACTGGGAATGCTGACTGAAGTTGATTAGGTCATGGCTATACCAAAGGAAATTAGTATAAATGGGGTTAAGTTGGGAGAAGTGTTGTAAGTAGTGCCTAAAAGCTCTCCTTGGACCTCGGTTATTTGCAAGATTATGGTTTAGAGTGCAATAGTTGCAGAATTGGCAAATAAAAAATACTGATGCCCTATATAGTTTTGAAATGGTTAAAACTACCAGATGCAGTTTAATGCTGACAAATGTAAGGTTTGGGGGGCTAGGTAAAGAAGAGATAGATGGTGTAGATTGTTAAGAGTATTAATTTTTTTGCAGGTGGTAAATTCTCCCAGAGCTGGCACTGCTCTCCAGCCTGGGATGTTGATTGGTTAGTCTTCAATTGCCTCCCAACATGGTAGTGAGGTCCCGAGCTGACATGCAGTGAGGAACGTGGAAAGCTTCCTGAATTGGCACATGGTATGCCTCCCTTTCAAACCAGCAGCTGGCACTAATGTTCCAGCTAACATCAGAATAGTGGATGAAGCCCACACTAAAATGTAAGTGGTCCAGTAAATGGACAACCCCCCCCCCCCCCCTTTTGACACTGAACAGTTGGGAGGAAGGGGGGGGGGGGGAGAAAGTGTGGCTTATAGTTCTATTGAGGGAATTAGAGGGTAGAAGTCAATTGCTAAAACCCTATTAAATATTAGGGTATGGAAGTCTAGGCTTAGGCTAGTGGGTACCATATCTGCAAGTTTAGTCCTTTCAGGAATGTATTGAATAGAATGGTATGTTGAAATTGTGAAAATTGTAATGTGGGGCATTAGATCTTAAACAGCATAGTTGAGGGTGTTTATTAATAAAATTTTAATTAAATATAAATCTTGTTTAGTTAACATTAAATGTTTGTTAAATAAGCTTTAATCTATAAATGTATAACACTTAAGGGTAATCAAGAGTCAAAGTTAATGGCAGGAAAAGTTTTGTTCTAAGTGATGGTATTTTTCCCTTGAAAGTAAAAAAAAAAATATTCAATGTGTACTTTAGCTTGGTTTTAAATTTATATAGTTTTCCAGAATGTGGTTTGGAAAGTCTAGTAAAAAAAATAGTAATAACTTAAACAATATAGCATTGGCTAAAGATAAATGTAAATTGCCATTGAAGTGCAGTTGTGGATAGTTATAATGACATTTACTGAGACTTGGCAAATTGATGCCATATATATTTATTGCTAAATTAGATCTTTACTACTGCTACTAGAATATGTAGGAAAGGTAAATTCCTTAAAGAAATTTTTTCCATCTGAATTTCAAAAGTACTGAATGCTAATTTGAAAAGTAAAGAAAGATTGGCTTTAAATCTGAAATTAATTTGTTGAAATATTTTTCAGGTGAAAGTGATTATGATGCATGGACTGGGGCTCCTTTACTCTGCTAAAGGAAATCTACAAAAGTGGGTGAGTTTGAATTTGATGTTTTAGCTATATCAATGACCTAATCTTAATTCTCTTATCTAGTCCATTTATAGGTGTGTAACCATGTCCTACTGTTACAACCCACAGGGGATGATGCAGTTTGTACTGATCCTACCCCATTTCATAAAAGGGGACCAGGCAGTCTTGCAGATTTCCCTGGCTTTGCTCTACTACCCATCTAATAGATGGACTAGATTTGCATAGGTTTAGGGACCCTTAACAATGGTTACATTGTTAATTCTCACAGGGCTTGTTTGCTGAATCTACAACTTTAGTGCCTGGCATGCATTGTACAATGCTTTACTGAAAGCACATGTACAATGTGTTGATGGCACTAAAGTGGTGGATGTAATGCACCCATTCAGGGAACAAGCTCTGCAGTAAAACCAGAGGAAGGGATAGGCCTTGCTGATCTTATCTTAAAAGATAGGATGTTAGAATTTTGTGGGCTTATTATTAGGCATTGGTGATAATAAAAGTAGTGTCTCTGTTTAATGTTTATTTTTTTTTACAGGTGATTGTCTCTAGAGTTGTCTTGGCCTTTTGGATCTTCTGTTCATCTAGGAGCATCTGTCCCACAACCTGAAATGGTAATAAATATTAGATGTATTATAAATACTATATGAAACTTATTAAATAAAACAATTTTAATGAAACTTTATATACCTTATCCTGAAATTATGCTGGAAATTATTATTTACTACTATTGATGCAATGTTTAAACATCTGAAATTGTTTTACTTTGAAAATAAATACTTGGTAAAATTTACACCTATTTGTAACTTATTACATAGGTGCATGCAAAAGGCATAGAAAAGATGTAAAAGTGGACTACCTATTCAATTTACATAAACTAACAAATATTGCAAATTAGTCTGAAATAATAGTGGAAGAAACTTTAGTCAATATTTTAGTTTTCATATTTGAAAGTAAATTTAAAGCTATGCAACACCTAAGCTTTACAAATTATGATTAAATTAACTAAATCATTGTTAAATTTACAAAACATTAGAAAAGTGACACTGAAGCATCTACACAAAAGTTTTCAGTCTTTGGTAACTTAAATTTATCAAAGCTCTTAAATGATTTGTCTGCCAAACTCTTCAGATATTCTGAAATATTTTACCTAGATTAAAACCATCACTGTTTGAAAGTGCAAAACAGATTACTGTCAATTAGTTTGACCTAACATCTGCAAGGTCCTGAAGGAATGGAATTTTTTTTGTAAAACTTTGTTTGCTAAAAACAAACCCTGCCTAATGAACCTGCTCATTTTTTTTTTAAATGGTAATTGCAACATTACCAAAGGCCATTGTTTTAATAGCCAAAGTACCAAATGAAAGACCAAGAAGCAACAAACAGGTACATGGTAGAAAGGACAAAAGAATGGTTACGAGGACCCTTTCATTTGTTAAAGAAATGACTGGGGAAAAATGCTGTCATACCACAAGGGGTCTTAACCCTTGTCATATACATCACTGACATTAATCTAAATATTACCAACCACAAAAATTGCTGATATGTCATAAAAAAAAAAAATATATAATATTGAGGCCTTAATGCAGATCTCTAACTCTACAAATAGTAACAAGACTGGCAATTTCTTAATATAAAACAGAAAGAAATCCAAGACCTACCACGTGAGCCAGAACAATCTATATCACAACTACCACATTAAAATGAAACAACAATGAAGGTAAGGTAATTACCAAAAGAAGGCACCAAACCGGGAAGGCCATGTAGCACCATCAAAGTGTGAAATAATCAGAGGGCGCTAAATATCACCAAGAATGCCAATACGAGAACAAAAACGCATAAGGCGAACGATATCAAAAGTATCCGATTCACCTAGAATTCTATCGAGGGACGGTCGGAAAGCAAGACACACGCTCGTCCTGGAAGTCGGGACATTCAACAAGGATATGCACAACTGTAAGAGGGACAACGCAATTCAGACAATAAGGAGCAGGGCGGCTCTCCATTAAGTGACCGTGGGTTAAGCGGGTATGACCAACCCACAGCCGTGCCAAAGCAGTGTCCCACCGCCGGTTACAGTGGTAGGAGGAAGGCCACGGGGACACACTAAGTTTGAGAGTATGCAGCTTGTTACCAACCACAGAGGACCAACAACCCTGCCAACGGGGAAGAATGAATAACAGGATAAAAGTCGGAATAAGGCATACCTTTATGGGAGATGGGACAAGAACGGATAGCTTCCTTAGCGGCAGCATCCGCACGCTCATTGAAACACCAATATGGCTGGGAACCCAGCAAAACTCTACTGATTTAAATTTACTAGAAATAAGAAACAGCCAATGTTGAATCTCAATGACCACCGGATGTACAGGATTAAAGGACCCTAGAGCCATGAGGGCACTACGAGAATCAACTACAACCACAAAGGAGGAATGAGAAAGCAAGAGACAAAGAGCATAGAGAATAGCATAAAGTTCTGCCGTAAAGACGCTAGCCTCCGAAGGGAGGCGACACATGTAAGTACGGTCAGGAAAAACAACAGAGTAGCCCACACCATCCGCAGACTTAGACCCATCAGGGAAGATGGAAATAGAGTGGGAGTGCGAAGAAAAGTGCTCAAGGAAGAGGCTTTTCAGAATTGTAGGAGGGGTAAAGGCTTTAGTAATACAAGTCAAGGACGTACAAAACTTGGGAAAGGGGACTCTCCACGGAGGTAATGAAGGAACAATACGAGGAGAAACATTAGAAATATGAACAGAAAGAGAATCCTGTAAGCGAGATAACTGGACAGAAAGTGGGAGACAATGAAGAGGAACAGGAGGAGGAAAAGTCAATGCACGACAGAGGCGAGAGGAAGGATGTTGGAAGGACCGCGCAAGATAGCGAAGACAGTAGCGATCACGGCAGTCCTGAAGAGAGAGAAAGCCAGTGTCAACATACAAACTAAGGGCGGGAGTCGAACGAAAGGCACCAGAGCCGAGACGCAACCCAGTATGGTGCAAAGCATCAAGATGGCGAAGAGTAGAAGGAGAAGCAGAAGAGTATGCAGGGCAACCATAATCGAGTTTAGACAGGACGAGAGAGGAGTGCAAATAGAGGAGCGTGCGCCTATCCGCTCCCGAAGAAGTATGGGACAAAACCTTAAGGAGGTTAAGGGCCTTAGACCATTCAACTCGGAGGCAACAGATATGGGCTGACCAAGACAAACGAGTGTCAAAGACTAACCCCAAAAGCTTCGCGGAATCCCTGTACACAATGAGATGACCATAAAGCAACAACAATGAAGTAAAAGGTCCTTTCAGTAAGAATCTACCATTCACTGAAAGTTGCTGCAGTTAAAAATAAAAGAAAATACAAGTCCCTAGAAATAAACAAGCAACCTTTTTGACTAAGGAAAAGAAGGTAGTTATTCTACTGTATAAATCTAAGTATTCACTTAGATAACTGTATCCAAGCATAGAGGTTCCCCCCCCCCTTCCCTTTCAGAAAAACATCTACTTTCGAAAAAGTTTAACATTGGCCAACAAAAATGATTCCAGACCTAAATTGCCTAATACCAGGAACAACTGAGAGCCATGACAAACACTGCAACCCTCTCCTACCCCCAAGTCGTATGCTATTTATGACCCAAGGTAATTTGAGATACTATACTGTACTTCCTACAGACGAGTCTAGTGAGAGGGTGATCTCCTGGCGATTAAATTGAAGCACGATACAGGTGTCAACGAACATCAGTCAGCCCACTTGTCAGCACAGTGGATAACTAATGACATCATAATCTGCAGTGTTGTATGCCTCCCTGTGGCCATTTAAATCAATAAAACACAGGGTTGTGGCAATGTTTACAGCATAAGGCAAGGTATAGAGGAATCCTGGAATGCCATGTAATGTGTAGTCCTTGAATGTGCTTTAGGCAACCAAATTGAATAACAACATTTCTGGTGTTCGGCTATATAATCCGAGTTTCTCATTCGGTATAATGTTTTAAACCTAAATAGGAATTCACTTTAAAGGTCAATTTATTTGGAAAGTGCTAACCAGATTCCAAATTACTGAGCTCTGAAAGTACTACAAGGCAAGTTTAACCGAATGAGTGTTTGCCTATCCATACCCCCATGAGGTATGTGACAACACTGAATAAAGAAAGGGTCTTTGAGCATTCACCGTGCAGGTATTTGACATGACCAATATAGCCAAGTGTTAAAGATCATTCTAAGCAGTTCTGCACAATCCATATACTATCAATTAATATAATTGTACAATGGTGCTTGGTGGATGATATTTCCTATTAAAACTCATTGGACAACTGTTTGTATTAGACATTTTAAACCTACAAATGGTAGCCCTAGATATCGCACTACACTATTAATTACAAGATGAACAATGTAAAATCAATACCACAACAGCAAAGGATGACGGCTTTTCAACAACCGACAAACACGCAGGTCTAACACCAGCCATCCCGAGAGAGGACGTCCCAAGCATGTACACCCCACAACTTTACATCACCTTTGCTACCTCACGCGAGCACGCAACAGCATGAGGATGCCATACTCCCAAACCAACTCCATGCACTTTGAGGCTTTAACAACTCAACATTTAAAAAGTTGATTTAAAAAATCAAACACCTGAATTTTTCCCTAATTAAATTTACTAGGGAAATGCACACCAAGCCATGAAACTTACAATGAAGATGAACAAACTACACACAACTGTCACCAAACTTCCACATACCACCCCCCTCTCACTCCTGCCCTCCCTCCTTAGGTGCTCTGATTGGCTGAGCACCTGAGCCACCACCACTCACCTCTTGTTGTGAGAGCCTAAAGCATGTTTGGTTGCACTTTAAAAGTTCCCAAGTGTACTCGCCTAATTGTGAGTGCCGCCTGCCCGGTTCACCATTTTGTTTTTCAATCTACCTCAATTTACCCCTTTACAGTCAAATATTATGCAAAATTCTGTTTAAGACTTGTCCCTTCTTAACTTAAATAACTGCTTTGGCCATCTGCAATCTTTCTAGGTGGGTAACAATGACTCTTGAGGCCAGAAAGGACTTATCAGACGGCGATCATAACAATACGGTACACACACAAAATCACAACCTGATATACACCAAGCAGAAAATCCACTGGAGCTGTGAGGCGACGTAAACCCTTGCCCAAGGCACTGGCAGCTGCATACTCTATTACAGTATAATACTGACTTTGTAAAAGTCTTACAACCGGATTTCCCCATAAATCACAGCAAGTTTTGAGGCCACTCCTTGAGTCAACGTATTACGTAAGCCCTACAAGCACTCAGGTGAAGACTGAAGCAGTTCAACACCATACGCCCCAACTTCAAATACACAGTTGAGAGGCGGGACCAAAACGTGATTTTCTGTGTGTGCCTGAAGTTGGGGCATACGGTCTTGCTTCACCCTTCACTTTACCCTTCACCGGCGTACTTCAGGGGTTTTATTTAATACTTGGACTGGCTTCAGTAGGGCCTCCAGACTTTCTGTGGCTTCACAAGTGTCACGTGAATCCCCTGCATAGCAGTGGAACTGCCTTTTCCCTTCACCTTCAATGCCTCTGCACTGGAAGTATACATCTACACCAGCCCAGAAGAGTCATCAGTCCTGCCACCTCTCCATACCCCCCAGGGCCTGGCACGGCCTGGTACGACTCAGAGGCAAGCCGGGCGCCACTGCTAACTGGCAGTTTGTCCCCACAAACAAGCAGTTAGCCGCCTTCAACTGACAGTGGTGCAGCTCAACACAAAGGCACCGCCAGCCACAACGAGCAGTTTGCTTGTTGACCAGATGTCCACCTCGTGTTGACACTGGATGAGTCATCACCGCCGGACTATATAAAAAGCGCTGCCTCCCTGGAGAGGCAATCTCTCCCTTAGTGCTCTAGGATCACCATCGTGTCTCTAACCCGTCGTCCGCTTCCAGCCAACATCGTGTGACTGATGCCATGGTGGTATGGTAGCTGTCTTCAGAACACCAGTATATCTTCATACTTTTATTCATTGCTTATAGTTTATTTTTTGCATTTAAGGTCATACTAACTTGTTCACCTTTGCATTACATGATAGTCAAGTACTGTCATGTGTTATTTTTGTTCATTACTATTTCAGTAAATTGTTTAATTATTTATTTGATCATTTTCATTTGTTTCCACCTGCAACTTACACACTGCAAGGCCAATAGCAGCATTTCTTTCATTTATGTGAGGGAGAGCCATACCATCTTGGTTCAGTATAGCTGTGATACCATAACCCGTCACACAAGATATCCAGTTGTAAGACTTTTACCATCAGTGGTGGTAGAGTATGCAACTGGCAATGCCTTTGTTACAGTTCCCTTCATCTCACAGCCCCAGTGGATTTTCTCACACATTTGAATACATGAAACAACTTTATTTGATACATTCCAAACCAAAGTACTGTACAGTACAGTAATTATCAAACCATCAAATGTGTGGGATAATCATAGTGCGCTAAATATCACTAACGTCGCCAATACAAGAACAAAAACGCATACGGCGAACAATATCAAAGGTATTGAATTTACCAAGAATTTTATCGAGGGACAATTGACAGTGAGGGATGGTCGGGAAGCAAGACACGTAAGTCCTGGAAGTCAGGACATGTAGAGACAACGGTTTGGACAATAAGAAGCAGGGCAGCGCTCCATTAAGTGCCCGTGAGTTAAACGTGTATGACCAATATACAACCTCGCCAGAGCCGTTTCCCACCACCGGTTACGGTGGTAGGAGGAAGGCCACGGGAACACACTACTCTTAAGAGCACGCAGTTTGTTACCAGTAACAGAAGACCAACAACCCTGACAACGGGCAAGAATGGGGAAATGAATAACTGGGTAAAAGTCATAATAAGGAATACCTTTACGGGAGATGGGACAGGTACGGATAGCTTCCTTAGCGGCAGTGTCCGCACGCTCATTTAAGAACACACCAATATGGGTGGGAATCCAGCGAAATTCCACTGTCTTAAATCTACTGGAGATAAGAAACAGCCAATGTTGAATTTCAACTACCAAAGGATGGACTGGATTAAAGGATTCTAGAGCCATGAGGGCACTGCAAGTGTCAACTACAAACACAGAGGAGGATTGACAGCGAGAAAAGAGTTGATGAAGAGCATAGAGAATAGCATAAAGTTCTGCCGTGAAGATGCTAGTCTCCGGAGGCAGGAGACACAAAGGTGCAGTCAGGAAAAACAACAGAGTAGCCTACACCGTCTGCAGACTTAAGACCCATTGGTGAAGACGGAAATAGAGTGGAAGTGTGAAGAAAAGTGTTCAAGGAAAAGGTGATTTAGAACTGTAGGAGGGGTAAAAGTTTTAGTCATGTGGGTCAAGGCTTACAGAATTTAGGAACGGGGACCCCTCCATAGGGGCAAAGACGGAATGACACGAGGGGAAATATTGGTAACACAAACTGAAAGAGCATTTTGTAAGAGAGACAACCGTACAGAAAGAGATAGGTGGTGAAGGGGAACAGGAACCACAGGATGGGTAAAGGTCAAGGCATGACATAAGCAAGAGTGAGGGTGCTGTAAGGACCGTGCAAGGTGGAGAAGACAGTAGCGATCGTGGCGATCCTGTAGAAACAGGACGCCAGTTTCAACATACAGGCTTAGGGTAGGTGTCGAAGGAAAGGTACCAGAGCTGAGCCGTAACCCAGTATGATGCAGTGTGTCCAGATGGTGAAGGGTAGAAGGAGAAGCAGACGAGTAAACAGGGCCATAATCGAGTTTAGACAGAACGAGAGAGGAATGTAAAGAGAGGAGCAGTGTCGATTAGCTCCCCAAGAAGTATGGGACATGACCTAAAGTTAGTTAAGGGCCTTAGAGCATTCAACTCGGACGTAAAAAATATGGGGCGACAAAGACAAACGAGTGTCAAAGATTAGCCCTAAAAGCTTTAGCAGATTCTTTGTACAAAAGGGGATGACCCCTGTTACCGAACAGTAAATAGGTATCTGGGAGTTAGCTGTTACAGGCTGCTTCCTAGGGGGGTGCGTGTGTGGGAGAAAAAAAAAATTTAGTAGTTAACCACTGAACTGCTCTGTCTCCAAATAACACCCTGGTGCACAAGAAATAAATTCTTTCCAAAAATTTTTTTCTCTTCTTATATTGTTAAAATGCAGAGTCTGATCACGGGGAAACTAAACAAAAAATATTGTATGTGACTTACTTTAGCTGCGATGGAGCTGGGAAGTTGAGCAAATTATGGGCGCTGAGCGTTGGAGCGATGGGGGTCTGTTGGCCCCGCCACCCCGTGCGACGGCAGTTGCTGCGAATAAAATGTTGCGCAATTATTTTGAAGTTTCTCATTCATTTCTTCGTTTTTTTTTGCTGTAATATTATTTAAAAGTGTGTAATTTGTGGAATTTATACAATTCAAAGTATAGAACATTGCTATGCTCAAAATTATGGGCCTCATATATGCGACATATTCTACAATCAAACAGTGTTTTTGCTGTTATTACACTATATACACACATTGTATATACCCATCTACGTATGTATTCACCATAACGATCCACTATGTTGGTATGGTGAGCCCAAAAAACATGAGTGAGCTGCCACACCCTGCCAGTCCTCCCTCCCTCCTCCAACACATTACTCGCCAACATTCCTCCTCCCAAAATACTGTTATTGTGTTTATTACACTATTTACACACGTTATGTATAAGTATGTACATGTTTTATTCATGTACATACGTACATACTTGCCATCTCCTCACCTCTCTCTCTTGCCTACTTAATGCTCTTGCTTCCCTCATCTCATCACAATCGACTTTATAATGGTCCAGGACGGATCGAAATGTCGTCGTCTATTCAATTTCCAGTGTGTGGTTTGGTCAACAATGAAATCTTCATGCAAGATCTTATAAAGAAAACCCCTAGAACGAGTTTTGCAGATACGAAAGAGTTTAAGGTGAGTAGGGGATGGTTTGAGAAATTTTGAAAAAACACGTGGTATTCATAGTGTTGTGAGGCATGGTGAGAGTGCCAGCTCAGACAAAGTAGGGGCTGAAAGATTTGTTCGTGATTTTAAAGATTTTGTAGATACTGTATTGATGGATATATTCCACAACAAGTGTTTAATTGTGAGGAGACATGGCTATTCTGGACAAAATTGCCGAAGAGGACATACATTACCCAAGAGGAGACGTCACTGCCCGGACACAAGCTAACTTGGGCTAACTTGTGTCAGGATAGGCTAACTCTTGTGCTGTGTGGCGATTTGAAAATTAAACCCTTGCTCGTGTATCATTCCGAAAATCCAAGAGCTTTAAAAAATATATAACGTGCAGAAAAACTGATGTAGAGTGGTTTGCCCTGCCATCAAAAAATATCTGCAAGAGAAAAGTTTGACACTAAAGGGCCTGCTTCTCGACAATGCTCCTGCTCATCCTCCAGACTTGGAGGATGCATTGTTGGGGCCACTTTTTTTTTTTTAGGGATATTCCTGCATGGGCTCTAAGTTTCTGGCTAATGAACCAATGACATGAAGGAGGAGTTTTCAACCTACCTTGTGTTAGGTGTGCAGGGGTCAATAGGCTGAACATAATGTCAGGAGCAAAGGGGGGCGTTTGCCTCTTCAAACACAATTGTGACCATCTTCATCTCTTCGAACTATCCTAAATGCTCTCTTCACCTGTCTGACCAAATTGGGTGTCCAGACCACCTTTGAATCTGAAATTGTAAAATTAATAGTGATTTCAGAATATTCAGTCCATTTATACTAACAAAATTATATACAGTATACTGTAATTGAAATTTTACAGAATGATAAAGGCAATTTAGTAACTTTGTTAAAATGCACATGGGGGAAATACATGAAAATAGGTTAATATGGTTTGTAAGGTTGATGGGAAATGTTTATTACTTTTATGATTTAAAAGATGTATAGCCCTGATACTCCATCCTGGGTGCATTCCACCAGGTAATGACCACAGCAAAAGTTTTCTACGAGGCTCTATTGTCACACAAACTTTTCACATTTTCAAACTTGATTCATCTTTTTCCCCCTCGTTCCAGGGGTTTTCTTTAAAAGGTCTTCATGCAAATGCCTTGGTTTCTCACAAATGATGGCCTCTGAAATGCTATCACCTGCTAACTCTTTGTTGTGTATCCAAATTAATAAAAACTTTTCAACATCCTCAAGTGTTTGTGTTCTTTGTTTCGGGATTGTTGATATGCCTTTTGCCACTTTAACGCTCATAATGTCCTTTTTCTTAGCAAGTATAGTGCATATTGTTGACATAGATTTGTTGTACTGCCTAGCTAGTTCAACAACCTGTGCACCGTGCAGAAACCTGTGCAACCTGTGCACCGGGCAGAAACAGAGTAATAAATATAAGAGAGGAACAGTCAGATGGAACCACTACAGGATTACAGAGGGGAAGGGAGATACCCACAAGACTGGAATACAAACTATCAACAAGCACACAGGTGCTACACCACACAACACCCGTCCTACTACCAAAACTGGACGAATCACTTCCAAAACAACACACCCTGGACGCAAACACAGTGGCCTCCTTACCAGAGCCTCAGATATTAACACCAAGCAAGGCATCCAGCACTTCCACTAACACGATAACATCATTTATATTTGCCAACATCCAGGGTATAAAAACACGCAAATCCAACAAAGTTCACTTTATTGATGGTCTCCTTCATGAGGCAAATGCAGTGTTTGCAGCCCTAACAGAAACCCACACAAAGGACTACCATGATGGTGAAATATGGATCTCAGAGTACAATCTTTTCAGATGTGATAGGAAACACCGGCTTCAGGGTGGGGTCAGCCTCTACATCAAAGACACACTCATCTGTACTGAGCTGCTAAACACCTCAAATGATATGGTGGAAGTGCTGATAATCAAAATAGAGATTCTAAATGTAGTTATTGTTGTTGTATATAAGTCACCGGAGGCAAACCCTCAGCAGTTTAAAGACCAACTAATGAAAATAGAACACTGCTTGGAAAACCTCACAAATCCAGCTCCGAACATCATCCTGCTTGGGGACTTCAACCTACGGCACCTGAAATGGAAGCACCTGGCTAATACAGTAATATCAGAAAGAATACCAGGAAGTAGCCTAAATGAACAGGCACATGCAAATGACCTGCTACGGTTGTGTGACAGGTTTGCCTTAAACCAGCAAATAGTAGAACCAACTAGAAAGGAGAACACGCTGGACCTCATTTTCACTAATAATGATGAATTGATCAGGAACATAATGATTACAAATACCTGTTACTCAGATCACAACTTAATTGAAGTTATGACAACCATGGGGAGTAGACCTTCAAAACCAGTCCAGATTCCCGGTGGAGGAGATTTCAGCAAATTCAACTTCAATAATAAACAGATAAACTGGGAGCAAATAAACCAGGACTTCACAGAAATAAACTGGGAAGAACAGCTAGAAAATGCAAACCTGAACCAGTGCCTGGAAAAAATAAGCTCAGTAGCACTAGAAATATGTTCAAACCGCATACCCCTAAGAAAAAAGAGGAAGAGATGCAGATTGGAACGGGAACGTCGTTCCCTATATAGACGAAGAAAACGAATCGCGGAACAACTTGAGAGTCGCACCCTATCTCAAGAACGGCGAAGAAGGTTAGGTAAAGAAATAGAAACAATTGAACACAAGCTACAAGAATCATACAAAATCCTGGAGAGGCAAAGAGAGGAAAAGGCCATCAGTGAAATAGAGAGAAATCCGAAATATTTTTTCTCCTATGCAAAATCAAGATAAAAAACCACATTTAGTATCGGGCCCCTGCGAAAGGGAGATGGAACTTTCACCGATGACAACAAAGAAATGAGCGAGCTACTGAGGAAGCAGTACGACTCTGTTTTCAGTGAGCCATTAAACGCACTAAAGATTGATAACCCAAATGAATTTTTCATGGATATGATACCAACATCAAATCATATATCAGACATCACCCTATCCCCACTGGATTTTGAAGAAGCCATAAATAGTATGCCTATGCACTCTGCACCAGGCCCGGATTCTTGGAACTCCATATTCATCAAGAACTGTAAACAAACACTATCGCAGGCCCTCCACATTCTGTGGAGACAAAGCCTAGATACTGGCGTTATTCCTGATATACTAAAAACAGCAGAGATAGCACCACTTCATAAAGGAGGAAATAAGGCAGAGGCAAAAAATTACAGACCGATAGCACTAACATCGCACATTATAAAAATTTTTGAGAGAGTGCTAAGAAGTAAGATCACAAAATACATGGAATCACAGCATCTCCATAACCCCGGACAACATGGTTTCAGAACAGGGCGCTCTTGCCTGTCGCAGTTGCTGGACCACTATGATATGGCATTAGATGCTATGGAAGACAAACAAAACGCTGATGTAATTTACACAGATTTCGCAAAAGCTTTTGATAAATGTGACCATGGCGTTATTGCACATAAAATGCGTTCAAAAGGAATTACCGGAAAAATAGGCAGATGGATCTACAATTTCCTGACCAACAGAACCCAATGTGTAATAGTCAACAAAATAAAATCCAGCCCATCAACCGTGAAGAGCTCAGTTCCCCAGGGTACTGTGCTTGCTCCAGTACTTTTTCTCATCCTCATATCGGACATAGACAAGAACACAACCTATAGCACTGTATCATCCTTTGCAGATGACACTAGGATCTTCATGAGAGTAGGCAACATAGAGGACACGGCAAACCTCCAGTCAGATGTAGATCAGGTCTTTCTATGGGCTACAGAAAATAATATGGTGTTTTACGAAGATAAGTTCCAGCTCATGCGCTATGGAAAAAATGAAAATATAAAAACGGAAACCACGTACAAAACTCAGGCAAATCATAACATAGAACGTAAAGGCAATGTAAAGGATCTGGGTGTACTCATATCGGAAGACCTTACCTTTAAAGAACACAATAAAGTAGCCGTCACAACTGCAAGAAAAATGACAGGTTGGATAACAAGAACTTTTCACACTAGAGATGCTATACCGATGATGACACTTTTCAAAACGCTTGTGCTCTCTAGAGTGGAGTACTGCTGCACAATGACAGCCCCTTTCAAAGCTGGAGAAATTGCTGACCTGGAGAGCGTGCAGAGATCCTTTACTGCTAGAATCCACTCAGTAAAACACCTAAACTATTGGGACCGACTAAAGAGCCTAAATCTGTACTCCCTTGAGCGCAGGCGGGAGAGATACATAATAATATACACGTGGAAAATATTAGAGGGGCTGGTCCCAAACCTGCACACAGAAATAACATCACATGAGACCAGAAGACATGGCAGGATGTGCAGAATACCCCCGTTAAAAAGCGGAGGTGCATCAGGTACTCTGAGAGAGAATTCTATCAACATCAGAGGCCCGAGACTGTTCAACTCGCTTCCGCTACACATAAGGGGCATAACTGGCAATCCCCTCACAGTGTTCAAGAGAGAACTGGATAAGCACCTCCAAAGGATACCTGATCAACCAGGCTGTGACTCATATGTCAGGCTGCGAGCAGCCGCGTCCAACAGCCTGGTTGATCAGTCCAGCAACCAGGAGGCCTGGTCGACGACCGGGCCGCGGGGACGCTAAGCCCCGGAAGCACCTCAAGGTAACCGTTTTGACATTTATGAATGCTCTCTTGTTTTTCCTTTATGGTCATTCTCACATGTGTTTTCTTGGCTTGAACCTTACCACTGGCTTTCTTGGGACTCATGGCAAGATATATAATAACAAATTTTATGTTCAAATAGCCAAAAATCCCAAAACAAATGTAATGCTTTATAAAGAATTCAGGCGCGATAGTTACTAGGCAGGAGACACTGGTAAACTGAGGTGCGATCACCATGCCACCACGCGCTAGGTCAGCCCATACGCATATCAACAAACTCATTTCCCGAGGCAAAGTTTGTAACCCGATTCAAATTTTTCGAAGAAATTAGGCTCGTAACCCGAAAAATTCATAAATATTCATTCGTAAGCCGAGGTGACACTATATATAAGTAAAAAATTTAAATTTTGTAGATACACTGTGCTGTATTGATGGATACATTCCACAACAAGTGTTTAATTGTGAGGAGATATAGCTACTGTATTCTGGAAAAAATTGCCGAAGAGGACATACATTACCCAAGAGGAGACGTCACTGCCCGGACACAAGCTTACTTGGGCTAACTTGTGTCAGGATAGGCTAACTCTTGTGCTGTGTGGCGATTTGAAAATTAAACCCTTGCTCGTGTATCATGCCGAAAATCCAAGAGTTTTAAAAAATATATAACGTGCAGAAAAACTGTGATGTGGAGTGGTTTGCCCTGCCATCAAAAAATATCTGCAAGAGAAAAGTTTGACACTCAAGGTCCTGCTTCTCGACAATGCTCCTGCTCATCCTCCAGACTTGGAGGATGCATTGTTGGGGCCACTTTTTTTTTTTTTAGGGATATTCCTACATGAGCCCTGAGTTTCTGGCTAATGTACCAATGACATGAAGGAGGAGTTTTCAACTTACCTTGTGTTAGGTGTGCAGAGGTCAATGGTTGAACATAATATCAGGAGCAAAGGGGGGCGTTTGCCTCTTCGAACACAATTGCGACCATCT
The DNA here is from genome assembly GCF_040958095.1 of Procambarus clarkii. Taxonomy (NCBI): domain Eukaryota; kingdom Metazoa; phylum Arthropoda; class Malacostraca; order Decapoda; family Cambaridae; genus Procambarus; species Procambarus clarkii. The sequence continues at coordinate 13,014,769 of NC_091241.1, read as the reverse complement.
TCATCTCTTCGAACTATCCTAAATGCTCTCTTCACCTGTCTGACCAAATTGGGTGTCCAGACCACCTTTGAATCTGAAATTGTAAAATTAATAGCAATTTCAGAATATTCAGTCCATTTGTACTAACAAAATTATACATACAGTAGTGTAATTGAAATTTTACAGAATGATAAAGGCAATTTAGCAACTCTGTTAAAATGCACATGGGGGAAATACATGAAAATAGGTTAATATTGTTTGTAAGGTTGATGGGAAATGTTTATTACTTTTATGATTTAAAAGATGTATAGCCCTGATACTCCATCCTGGGTGCATTCCACCAGGTAATGACCACAGCAAAAGTTTTCCACGAGGCTCTATTGTCACACAAACTTTTCACATTTTCAAACTTGATTCATCTTTCCCCCCCCTCCCCCACCCTCCTTCCAGGGGTTTTCTTTAAAAGGTCTTCATGCAAATGCCTTGGTTTCTCACAAATGATGGCCTCTGAAATGCTATCACCTGCTAACTCCTTGTTGTGTATCCAAATTAATAAAAACTTTTTAACATCCTCAAGTGTTTGTGTTCTTTGTTTCGGGATTGTTGATATGCCTTTTGCCACTTTAATGCTCATAATGTCCTTTTTCTTAGCAAGTATAGTGCATATTGTTGACATAGATTTGTTGTACTGCCTAGCTAGTTCAACAACCTGTGCACCATTTTGATGTTTATGAATGCTCTCTTGTTTTTCCTCTATGGTCATTCTCACATGTGTTTTCTTGGCTTGAACCTTACCACTGGCTTTCTTGGGACTCATGGCAAGATATATCATAACAAATTTTATGTTCAAATAGCCAAAAATCCCAAAACAAATGTAATGCTTTACAAAGAATTCAGGCGCGATACTTACTAGGCAGGAGACACTGGCAAACTGAGGCGCGATCACCATGCCACCACGCGCTAGGTCAGCCCATACGTATATCAACAAACTCCTTTCCCGAGGCAAAGTTTGTAACCCGATTCAAATTTTTCGGAGAAATTAGGCTCGTAACCCGAAAAGTTCATAAATATTCATTCGTAAGCCGAGGTGTCACTATATATAACTAAAAAATTAAACTCAGGATTACTTTCAACCCCCACCCCTTTTGCTCTACTCCATCGCCACCTACCTTCACCCCCCTCTATGATGTACTCTTCCATAGACACCTACCTTTGCCCCCCTCCTCCCCTCTACTCCTCCATCATCACCTACCTTCACACCCCCTCCCTTCTCCTCCTCCATCGTCACCTTCCTTTCACCCTCCTCTATGATGTACTCTTCCATAGACACCTACGTTCAATGCATATAATGCTCCCCTCTACTCCTCCATCGTCACCTACTTTCACCCCCCCCCTCCGCTCTACTCCTCCAGGGTCGCAGACAATTTCACGAGCGTGAGAACTACGAGTTCTCTAACCACTCTCACACTCCTACTCTCTCACCAGTGAGGGGGAGGGAAGGAGGGAGGAAATGAAGGAAGAAAGGTGGGGGAGAGAGAATAGGCAGGGGGGAGGAGGGCCTAGATACATTTCTTCCATATAAATAGGTAGACTGAGGGAGAGCTGCTTGCCAAGAGCCCTATCAGACAGGCTTCCTATTCCTCAACCCTCCCTAATATGCCACATCCTGGTCAGGACAACTTGCTCGATTGTTATTCTTGGTGTGACTCAAGAACTGACCTCGAGGCGGGGCATGGGCATGGAGAAAACCCTGTCGACGCGCCATTGCTAGCTGGCTGCACACGGATTTGTTCCCGGAAAACTCACGATTCTGAGCACCCATCAGCTCCATTCGTCGCGGTTTTGTGAGAAAGAATACATCAGTACTCCAAGACCCAGACTATATCTTGTTTTGAAGGAAACAATTCCGATTTCGTCTACAATTGACAGAGAAACAACGTTGTTGATTACCTGCTGCCCAGCTGACTGGTATTCTGCGCAACCCAGTACTCAGGCGACCCAAACTCTCGTACCGCACTTTTTTTTTTTTTTTTTTTTTTTTTTTTTTGAGGACCGTATCACTGACCAGGTCACTTAGAGTCCTACCCTGAAGGGCGAGGCGATACCCTGCGGGCAGTGCCACAAGGGGGCACCTTAGAAGGTGTACTGAGCCTGACAGGGAAAGGTAGACCAAACAGCTCTTTTAGATGTTAGGCATCCCTGATTCCACCTGAGGGAATCATTCTACGACCTCCGTTGGAGGGGAATGAATTTCTCCAGGCCTAGGAGTGTCCCAGGCATTAGGTAGGGCAGTGATTCGGTTCTCACTATGTGGAGAGAGTCATGGGGAAGGCTAAGAGAAAGAGGAAATGGAGGCAGCTTTCAGACGAGGAGGGACGGTGGACCGATGTGCAGCAGGCACCGAAGAAAACTGCTATCGAGGCTTTACCACTTGCTTCTCCCAGCAAGACAGCAGACGTAATGGACCTAGAGAGGACAGCATCAGTCACACACCAGCTGGTGTCAGACAATGCTTCTCTGTCCACAACACAGCCACAGGACGACAGTATGAGTCAGGAGAGGACACCACCAGTTTCACACCAGCCAGTGTCAGACAATGTACCTCTCTCCATAGCCCAGCCACAGGACAACAGTATGAGACAGGAGAGGACACCACCAGTCTCACACCAGACATCGCCAGCCTCTGCACATCTTCCAAAATTCAAGATAATGCAGACAGACCACTTTCCTACAGCATATGGAGTAGTAACGGCAATGGAAAAAGAACAACCAGAGTTCAAACTTTCCATTACAGTCAACCTGAAAGGAGAAATAATAATGACACCACAAGACCAACAGACTGCAAATTACTTAGAAAAAGTAAGAGTCCTGCAAGGGAAACCTGTGTGCTTGGAAAAGCTGGACCCTTCAGAAAGACGCACACGAGTCGTGCTTTTGGGATACCCAATCGACTTTCCACTGGATCCAGTACTAGAACACAAGCAAATCCTGAATGCGGAACGATGCCGCACAAAAGTAGACAAGGCAGCGGCACGTCAGGTTCTGGTGACCGTCATGGAACATGTGCCAGAAACATTCAGTCTTGGAAATTGGGGAACATACCGACAGAGACCATACATCCCGGAACCCCTGCACTGCTTCAGGTGTCAGAAATACGGCCACCATCAGTCACGCTGCACCGGACAGGAGAGGTGCGGAGTGTGCAGCCTGAGACATCCAACCAAAGACTGTATAGCCAAGCACAAGGCAAACCAGGCCACAACAGCTAAATGTCCAAATGTGGAGGCAAGCATCATGTCTGGAGCACAACCTGCTCTGCACGGAAAGAAAAAGTGCAGACAGCTCATGCCAGGATAAACACACTGACCAGCAATACATACACCAACACCAACGTCTGGAACACTCGTGCACAGCCACAACACACACCCACTCTCACAGAGCAAAATTTCCCGAATCTGTTAATTCCAAATCAGAAAATACACAAAAGTGTTGCAGAAATACAGCAAATGCAAAAGAGCAGAAAACAATTACTTTCGGAATCAACACAACAGATATACAGTTTTACCGAGGTCCAGCTGAAAAACATCGTGAAGATCATGGCAGAGACCATTATCAATTGCCTACAGGTGACGCAGAACGCCTCACAGCAACAGACTCAAGAAGTCACTTGTGTGATAATGGACAAGATCGTGCAGCAGACCACAGTTACACAAGACATAGACAGTCTAAGACAAGACGGAGCACAAGAGGACAAACAACGCAACATGGACATACAGACTTCCAACAACAGTCGGGTAGTCAAGACACAAGAACATCAACATTCACAAAAGCAACTGCAAGAAGCAGTGACCACCCAAGATCAACAGAATCTTACAACACAAGAGACAGACAACAACAGCCAATGCAGTCTGATATACAACAACACCAACAAAGACGTATTGAACAGCAGAGATGCACAGGTTCCAACAACACAAGAAAGGGCCACGAGCAATCAATGCAGTCCGACATGCAGCAATACCAACAACAAAGCGATGGGCCACAGTTATGCACAGATTCCACCAACGCCGGGGATGACCACGAACAATCAATGCAGTCCGATTTGCAGCGATACGACTTGCGAGGCGGAGAATATAGAGGTCGATTCCGAAGAGGAGTTCTAGTAGAACAAGCAACACCAACCGAAACCGTCGTCTGGCCATTACGAATACTGCAGTGGAACATACAAGGTCTTGGAAATAAAAAACACACACTTCAGGAGGCTGCAATCAGCACGAAAGCAGATATAATCGTTTTGGAAGAAACTCTTTTTCCCAGCCACGAAATCCTTCAGATTAGCTGGATATCAGCACTATGTTATACAGTATGAGCAGGGGAGACAAAGAGGATTAATGACCCTAGTCAGGAACACCATACCCAGCAAGAAAATAGACTCAGTTTCATGTGGGGATGGAGTAGAGGTATTAGCAGTAACAGTGAATATGGCTAATATTGAGCTCCTCATATACAACGTCTACAAGCCCCCTAGACGTAAACTAGAAGCAGAGGCAGTGCTTGCCTTGGCCACGCAGGAAAATGTAATTATTGCTGGGGATTTTAATGCTCATCATCAAGAGTTAGGTGCAACTGGGCTAGATAATGCAGATGGGCGCCATTTAGCTGCAGCTCTGCGAGAAGTACCTGAAATTACACTTCTCAACACTGGGGAACCCACTCACATTCTAGGAGGTTCCCTTGATCTTACATTCATCTCAACAGCACTCAAGCATCAGGCGAAGTGGGAAGTAGACCCGGTGATCACCAGTGACCACTATGCTACTGTCACAACACTAAACCTAGCACGACCTCCTACACCACCTGCACAGCCTAGGTGGAATTTAAGAAAGGCCAATTGGAATATATACCAAGAAGAACTTGAAAAATGGTATGCAACGTACACGCCACCTGAGGATTTGAACATACACGAGACCAATCTGCAGGAAGCCATTGCAGCTGCTGCAAACAAAGCTATTCCAATCATTATCACAGGAAACACAAAACGAAAGAACTATTGGTTCTATAGTAATGAAGTTAAAGAACAGAACCACAGAGTCAACATCTTCAGAAAACATCTAAAGAGAAACCCCACACCAGAAGGAAGAACTCTGCTAAGAGCGGTGATATCTGAAGCAAGACGAGTTTCTAGAGAAGTAAAGGAGGCAAGATGGTTTGAGTGGTGTCAAACGCTAAATGAACATAGTAGTCTTGGCAAGATATGGGGTCAGATTAAAACTATATCAGGTCGACCAGCCCGGCCACAGGCATGTATTCAACCATTGCAGGAGGCTGAGAGACTTGCTCTCCAATTTGCAGAAAGAACAGCTTCATATCAGCTTCCTGCAATGGTCCGAAGGCAGCAAGAACAATTAAAACAAGAGAGGTTGACAGTCATTCATGAGAGCATAGCTATAAATGACGAATGTGACTGTCCCTTCACCACACAAGAACTAATCAGGGCCAAAAAAGGTGGTAAGGACACTGCACCAGGTGCTGATAACATTACATACTCAATGGTCGCACATGCAGGTCCTGCTGGAGAACAAGGAATAATGGACGTCATCAATGCATCTTGGCAGCAAGGCAAACTACCGACCTCTTGGAAGAAAGCAGACATCATACCGATTCCTAAGCCGAAAGAACCTGGCAATTACAGACCCATTTCATTAACATCATGCATTAGTAAAACTGCAGAACGGATGGTCTTAAATAGGCTACTGTGGAAGACTGGAGACCTGCATAAACACATATTTGGCTTCACTAGAGGAGTAGGTACTGCAAACTGCATAGCAACATTACTAGGAACAGTTAACTCGGGTCCAGCTATAGTGATTTTCCTTGATCTAGAAAAAGCATTTGAACTTGCAAGCCCGCAAGCAATATTACACACCTTAGTTAAAAAAGGTAATTACCTAAGTGTAGTTACAGGATGAGAGCTACGCTCGTGGTGTCCCGTCTTCCCAGCACTCTTTGTCATATAACGCTTTGAAACTAATGACGGTCTTGGCCTCCACCACCTTCTCACTTAACTTGTTCCAATCGTCTACCACTCTATTTGCGAAGGTGAATTTTCTTATATTTCTTCGGCATCTGTGTTTAGCTAGTTTAAATCAGGTGTAAAGGGAAAAATGCTAGCATGGATTCAAGATTACCTAAGTCACAGGTATGCCAGAGTAAAGTTGCAAGGACAAGTGTCGGACTACCACTTGCACGAGAATGGGACTCCACAAGGAGGAGTCCTCAGTCCTAGTCTTTTTAACATCCTTATGGAAAACCTTGTTACCATGACATTTACAGAAGGGGTTAAATTGCTAAGCTATGCTGATGATATAGCATTAGCCATTACAGGTCCTTCACTTCTAAATAAAGCACAAGGTGCATTAGATAAAGTAGCATCTGAATGCAGTGTTTTAGGGCTAAAAATATCTGCACAGAAGTCTAAGGCAATGAGACTAGGCGGCAACACTCCAGACAGGCACCTACGCATTCAAGACATTAACCTTCAGTGGGTTACACAATATCAATATCTTGGAGTGTGGATAGATTTTAAAATGACATTCAATAAGCAAATTCAATATCTAAAGGAGAAAGCAAAATCGCGACTAAATATAATGAGAGCAATCACAGGGCCCCGTCTAGGAGCAGGACACAGAGTGTTGAGAATGTTTTACATACATGCCGTTCGTTCCCTGGTTGATTATGCAGCGCCTGCCTTACTCACTCTTTCTCCTGGTCAGTGGGCAAACGTTGAGGTTATTTAAAACGATGCATTGCGAATCATAACAGGAGCTCCCAGATGGACTAAAATACTGAACCTAAGACTAGAAACAGAGCTAACGTCGATTGAAATAAGGGTAAAAGGGATTGCTGCGTGCATGCTGACCAAGATATTGACTAGACCTAGAATCAGTTCACTTAAAGATATAATCACTGGAGCACTAACTCTGGACAGAAGAGCCTCCAATAGCAACAGGTGGACCCATTGTGCGATAAACACCATCAATACATTCGATATAACAAACACAGTCACTGAGAGGGGTGTCGACGAAATACATGCAGACTTTGTTATGCAAGCCCCTTGGGAATCTCTGCCAGCAGACTTTAAGATTATGGCTCTTGAAGGAAAGAAGAACCAGACAAATCCTCATCTGCTACGTAACATTGCACAGATGCATATAGAAGCAAACATGGCATCCGACAGCTTCACTTACTTCACAGATGGATCAGTAGACCAGCAGGGACAAGAAACCGGAGCTGCAGTTAAAGCAGGAAACTCTGTAAATAGTTGGAGGCTCTCAAATGGGTGTTCGACTTTACAAACAGAGATGCTAGCCATTCAAAAGGCTTTGGAACATGCTCTTGCTGAACACCGACAACATGTTATCATACATACAGATTCAAGAACCGCCATTGAAACCTTGCAACAAGAACACATATGTGATAACATCCATCTGATCACAAATGTCTTATCATTCATGCAAACACTCAAACGACAAGGCCGACGGGTACTTATCAACTGGGTGCCAAGTCATGTGGGAATAATAGGAAATGACATTGCAGACGAAGCTGCAAAACTTGCTACTAAGAGGAGAAATGTAGACATTTACATACCACAGAGTCTATCACAGATTAAGAAAGTAATTAGAAACAGAGCAATGCAAAAGATGTACAGTGACCACAACACAGCAGTTGCAACATCAGGATCTGCGGGTTGGTACAAGAATTCAACCAACTACGAACCACTTAGTTTGATGAAAGGGAGCAGTAGAACAACAGAAGTGCACTTACATCGCATCAGGTTTGGATACCCATGTGCATGGGAAATAGGCTTACAGGTTCCGGAAGATGAGAGGAAATGTCAACACTGTGGAGAAATGCCCGACAGACCACTGGAACATTATCTAACACAGTGCACAGTTACAAACCCATTAAGATTTCAACTTATATTCAACAGAGCAGAAGAAGTTGTTAAACACATATGGCAAAATCTTACTGAAGCGACCATACGAGTCATAAATACTCATACTCCTCCCATGTAAAACAGAAACAAGCAACACTTAGTGGGCCAGCCAGAGGCTTAGGGCCCGCGCAGGAATATCCCTGCAAAAAAAAAAAAATGGGCATGGATTATCTCCCTGGGGCACGCACCTCCCTGCCCCAGCTCTTTCTCTCTCTCTCACATAATCTATCAAGGGTCTAACATGAGGTCATTGTGCCTACCAGAAGTGTATATGTCCAAGGCTGGCCACCTGTCTGGACCATTCAAATGTATAAACACGTAATTAGTCTATTAAAATTATATATAATGCTACAATTATAAATTAATTTGTTCATGGTCATTCGTTTATCAGTATTTTAATATGAGGTATATATACCCATGTATGTATACGTTGACGTACACATATATGATTATGTGTATGGAATGATTATGATTATGTGTAATCATATATGATTATATCTAATGGAATGCATTTAGTAAGTGATGTGGTGGAGGCTGACTCCATGCACAGGTTCAAGTGTAGATATGATAGAGCCCAATAGGCTCAGAAACCTGTACACCTGTTGATTGACGGTTGAGAGGTGGAACTAAAGAGCCAGAGCTCAACCCCAGCAAGCACAATTAGGCGAGTATATGAACGAATGCACATGTACATTTTCAAATGAATTAAGATACCTTGAGATACACAATGACTTAGTTTAAATAGTTTAAACACATTATGGTACTGATTTTGACATGCTGATGTCTGGAAGGGAGAGGGGGTGTTTGGGGTTATTGTCTGAGGTGGAGGACCAGAGGAGGGGGTCAGTGGAAGGATGGTGGCTGGAGGGATGCCATTGTTCTAATGGTTATGAAAACAATTATTGATGGCAGGAATTCAGTGGGTGTGTACTTCACCCGCACCATCACCATACTGTGCCCTGCTACAACCCCCCCCCCCACTCCACCCATGCTGTGTGGGGCGTATTACATATTATGGGATAACCGACTGTCTGTCCATTCCTGTCTGCTCGTTATGCTGCCCTTCCTTTTGAAAATTGTCTGCTTTATCGACTTCCTTCAAGACCACACGTTAGCCTATCACGCCCTCTTACCACTCTCAGGGAGCCTGCTCTTCTATACAATAGTTACCACTCAGTCCCCAAGGTGAAAGAGTGTCCGGGCATATGACTTGTTACGTGTACTTATTTGCGATTCGTTTGGGCTGTCATGTGTGGTGATTAGTGTTGGGTAAGGCTAGGCCAGGTCAGGTCAGACTAGGCCAGGTCAGACTAGGCTAGGTAAGGCTAGGCCAGGTCAGGTCTGGTCAGGTCTGGCTAGGCCAGGTCAGGCCAGGCCAGGCTAGGCAGGGTGAGAGAAGTAAAGCGGCAGGTACTTACGTTTCCGAGAAAGTAGCGGCGGTAGTATATTGTTGATTTAGATTCGACGACATCCTGAAGCTAGTAGGTGGCGGCCTCATCGCTCTCGAACTTCTTGTTGTTGTAGGGGATACGAGGCACACCCAATATCCCCCTTACATTGATCACATAGCACACTAATATTTTGACTATTTCGGACACCAGATTTGTCTGTTTCGTATATGTATAATTGTTCAATATTAAAACCACAATAGAATGCTCTTAACAGTTACAATGTTCAACTTAACAGCATATAGTTGGCAAGAACGCCGCCCGCCAGTGTAAATATCTCAGACCCTGTTGGAATATAACCAGTCTGTCAATCGGGTCAACCCAAGTGTTGCGTTCCCATGCGTTTCCAAAAGGGTCGCCCATGTTGGAATCGGTGAACGCCCTAGTAATATTGTTGAAAACATCTTAATAACTTATTAAACCAAAGGTCTTTTTATGTCAGAAGAACGGCAGAAACTAGATCTATATATGAAAACTCTTTCAGGACAAAATTTAAAGTAAAACTAAAGATATTTGTAGTTGTATAAAAGTTGCATTTTTCATCGGTCGTAAAGCCGGAAATCCGCAATATTCACCTCAGAACAATGCTTATTTCACGCAGAATCGTTAATAAACGTAAGATTTTTATACGTCTCAAGAAAGATAGAAACATAAATTTACTTTAATTTAGTTTTACATAATCTAGTTTTACTTTAAATTTTACAAATGTATACATCACATCAATATTCTTTGCTACTTCTGCATACTACTGATAGGCAAGCATTTCACCTGAATTTACCCGAAGGCGACCGTTTCCAGTGATCTCACCCGTGACAGGAGGCAGGCGGCTTGACTATTATAGTTAGAATAAAACAATATATAAATAAATTATCTTTATTGATATTCTCCATTGTAAAGATATATACTAAGTTTCGAGCACACATACAGCTCTTAATAAACAGCTTATAAATATACATTAAGCATTCAGTAAACACTATATGTATACTCTATAATTGACAGATTTCTTTAATTTGTACAAGTCCCACCTATAAAAATTGTTCCCTAAAACCTATTGAATATAAACCATTAATCTCTCCTGCTTTAATTATTGTACACACTATTATCTATCTATATATATTATATATATATATATATATATATATATATATATATATATATATATATATATATATATATATATATATATATATTACAGCTAAAGTATAAGAAATTCTTGTGACGATTTATTACCTTTGACTAGTAATGACTAGTAATATGTGGACCCATTGTCTAGTTGCTCAACACGCATTACCTCATCAACATGATGTTGACGTCATAAACGTAATTTAGATGTCTAGATGCATAAACGAGAGGCAGGCAGGCAAGGGAGGAGGATGGTGTGAGGGAGATAGGCAAGGAAGAATAATGGAGAGAGGGAGGATGGTGGAGAGAGAGAGAGGAGAGGCTACGGAGGATGGTAGAGGAAGGGAGGGAGGAAAGGAGGGAGGCAGGCAAGGAAGGATGGAGGAGAGAGGGAGGGAGATAAACGAAGGAGGGAGGCACGGGAAGGGAGAGGGAGGAGAAACAAAGCCGTCAAGAACCAACGCATCAGGCTACAGTTGGTTAAACAGGCGCGCAGAGCCCGAGAACTGCCGTTGGAACATGCAAAGTTTGTCAAGTAAGCAACACTATGCCACCCACACCATGATTTTTGTTTTCTATGGCAGTTGAATGCAACCTACAGCAAAAAGCGGACAGCAGCCCGCCTATATTAGTAAGAGATGGCAGCTGCGGGCGTTCAACAGCAGGAGTTGGGTACTACTACTGTCCCCCCCCCCCACCCCTCCGTCAGGAGTATGGGGGCACTGTGCCAGCAACACATTTGTTGATGGAGGAAATCAGCAATGTGTCACCTGAAGCAGAAGGACGGCACCTACTGTCACCTTCAACATGAGGATGGCACTTCTCTGTCTCCTTCAACAAGAGGGAGGCAGCTTTGTCACCTTCAACCAGAGGAAGGCAGCTTTGTCACCTTCAACTGGAGGATGGCAACTCTGTCACCTTCAACCAGAGGATGGCAGCTCTGTCACCTTCAACTGGAGGATGGCAACTCTTGTCACCTTCAACCAGAGGACGGCAGCTCTGTCACCTTCAACACGAGGAAATGCTCTGTCACCTTCAACCAGAGGATGGCAGCTGTCACCTTCAAGAAGAGAAAGGCAGCTCTGTCCCCTTCAAAAAGAGGAAGACAGCTGTCACCTTCAAGAAGAGGAAGACAGCTCTGTCACCTTCAAAAAGAGGAAGGCAGCTCTTTCACCTTCAACAAGAGGGAGGCAGCTCTGTCACCTTCAAGAAGAGGAAGGCAGCTCTGTCCCCTTCAAAAAGAAGAAGGCAGCTCTGTCACCTTCAACAAGAGGAAGGCAGCTGTCACCTTCAAGAAGAGGAAGACAGCTCTGTCACCTTCAAAATGAGGAAGGCAGCTATCACCTTCAACCAGTGGAAGGCAGCTCTGTCACCTTCAAAAAGAAGAAGGCAGCTCTGTCACCTTCAAAATGAGGAAGGCAGGTCTGTCACCTTCAAAAAGAGGGAGGCAGCTATCACCTTCAACCAGAGGAAGGCAGCTCTGTCACCTTCAACCAGAGGAAGGCAGCTCTGTCACCTTCATCAAGAGGGAGACAGCTATGTCACCTTCAACCAGAGGAAGGCAGCTCTGTCACCTTCAACCAGAGGAAGGCAGCTCTGTCACCTTCATCAAGAGGGAGACAGCTATGTCACCTTCAACCAGAGGAAGGCAGCTCTGTCACCTTCAACAAGAGGGAGGCAGCTATCACCTTCAAAAAGAGGAAGGCGGCTCTGTCACCTTCAACAAGAGGTAGGCAGCTGTGTCGCCTACAATCAGAGGAAGGCAGCTCTGTCACCTTCAACCAGAGGAAGGCAGCTCTGTCACCTTCATCAAGAGGGAGACAGCTATGTAACCTTCAACCAAAGGATGGCAGCTCTGTCACCTTCAACAAGAGGGAGGCAGCTATCACCTTCAAAAAGAGGAAGGCGGCTCTGTCACCTTCAACAAGAGGTAGGCAGCTGTGTCGCCTACAATCAGAGGAAGGCAGCTCTCTCACCTTCAACAACAGGAAGGCAGCTCTGTCACCTTCAACAATAGGAAGGCACCTGTCACCTTCATCAAGGAGACAGCTATGTCACCTTCAACCAGAGGAAGGCAGCTGTCACCTTCATCAAGAGGGAGACAGCTCTGTCACCTTCAACCAGAGGAAGGCAGCTCTTCAACAGGAGTATGGCATCTTCGTTCCGCATGCAGTAATGTCATGGTGGCATCACTCTGCTACTTGAGGTTGGCGGAAGGTGTTGGCACTGTGCCTCCTTCAGGTAGATTACGATGGCGACATCATTTTGCCACTACGGCGGCAGCATAGAGGCAATGTGCTGCCTACCGCAGAAGCAGGATGGCAGCGAGGGTCATGAAAGCAGTACTCGCTTCCCATTGGCTGGCTGAGGAGAGATAAACAAACGTCATCCTTTGTTTACTACGGCAACCAATCAGCGCCTCGTAATCTTTTGTTTACATTGTCAGCCAATCAGCACCGCCCGTCATCTTTTGTTTACTCCGGCAGCCAATCAGCGCTGCTTGTCTTTCTTGTATGACATCCTAACAAAGAAATCTCGAAAACATTAATGAATCAGTTTTGGAGCTACGGTTAACTGACTTAATTACTGGACAATGCAGGTGGCGCAGGCCGCGGGGGAGAGAAGTAGAGTGGTACTATAGAAGGGGAGGGGGGGGGGGGCAGAGAGGGAAGAATCAAGTTAATTACAACTGTGAGTGTACTCGCCTAGTTCTGCAAGATCCGTCTTCTGGAGTTGCCACAACGGACAGAAAATAGTGTACTAAAACGCCCGAGCCTAACCGAACCAATGGATCTACACATATTGGGGACTATGTGCCCACATACATGACGAGAGGAGGCCTAGCCGATACAATATTCCTATGTATGTATCATATTACTGTATGACATGCTAGTTTTTTTTAGGTATGGGGCAGACGTAGTCGCCAGCCTAGTGTCACCAGCCCAGTGAGGCTCTTTAGATATTACAGCTTAATTGTCCTTAATATTTATTACTTGATTAGATGACATTTTGATGATTATTTTATTAATTTATTATTAACGCTGAGTGAATAAATGTATATTTACAATGTGCCATACGAATACTCGTTATTGAGCCATGGTGTGATCACGTGGTAATATATATACCAATGGTTTACAAGCGTGTGACGCAGACAATATGCAATAATATGTTGGTGGGATTATCTTTAATATGTTCCTTCGTACTCGGTGATTTTCAAGTGGTTTTATAGGGGTAAACATTATTTTGTGTATGTAAATACAATACATATATATTCGGTTGGTGGTGAACATTAACAAGCCTCGCTGGCTAATGCATTTATTTTTTGCGAGGAGTTAAGAGGAGGTTAATCAGTGATCAGGAGGCATACGTGTTATGTAGACGTAATATTAACAATATATAAACATAAATCCCAATAGCGTGATATATCAAATGAACAAATCCTCAAGGGATTTGACTACCTGGACTGACCTGGTACGTGGAACTCGGCCTAGTACCCACCTGGGGAGTGGTAGTTACCGACGTAGGAGATCATGGGGACACGAACCCTGAGAATCTTGTGTGTGGTGAGTGTGTGGGCGCCTAATGTCAGCCTACACTCCGCTCTAAGGTTGCCGTGCGCTGACTTTATCTGTGACAGAGAGGAGCAGCGTCAGCCACAATGACGCTGGTATCAGCACAGTATAACAATAATAATAATAATAATAATAATAAAAGAATTTCACTTTCCTAGCCTAAATCTCACAAAAACTCAGGAAAACCAAAATTCTAACGGAAATTAAGTTCCTACAAACCTCATTCTGACACTTTTGGGAGTCAGTGAATGAAATGAAATGTGTTAAAGAAAGATCCAAAATTCGGTGAGTGGGAGAGGAACCATGAACGTGGGAGAGAAAGATGAAAGAGGAAACTTTGGTGGAAGGTTGAGATACGACTGAAATTTGGGAAGGAAAATTACAGTAAATGACTTATAGAAGCACTTTCTTATACTCAAGTAGCCTCATGGCCTGTTATGGTATCACTCTACTCTACACTGACCTCTCACTACTCTCATGTTCCTTGCCAGAGCAATGGGTTACTCACCTCTCCTGGGAGAGTGAAAGTGAGTCCTGGGGCGCCCCGAGGACCTGAGTAAGCGAGGATTATACTCACCTTCTCTCCTGGGATGGTGAAAGCGAGCCTTTGGGCGCCCTGAGGACCTGAGTAAGCGAGGGTTATACTCACCTTCTCTCCTGGAATGGCGAGGGTGAGTCGTGGGCCGCCCTGAAGACCTGAGTAAGCGAGGCTTATACTCACCTTCTCTCCTGGGATGGTGAGGGTGAGTCGTGGGCCGCCCTGAGGACCTGAGTAAGCAAGGGTTATACTCACCTTCTCTCCTGGGATGGCGAGGGTGAGTCGTGGGCCGCCCTGAAGACCTGAGTAAGCGAGGATTATACTCACCTTCTCTCCTGGGATGGCGAGGGTGAGTCGTGGGCCGCCCTGAAGACCTGAGTAAGCGAGGATTATACTCACCTTCTCTCCTGGGATGGTGAGGGTGAGTCTTGGGCCGCCCTGAGGACCTGAGTAAGCAAGGGTTATACTCACCTTCTCTCCTGGGATGGCGAGGGTGAGTCGTGGGCCGCCCTTGGGGCCTGGGTCAGTGCGGGTCAACATCTGTGGCGCCGCCTGTGGGAGAAGTAAACATCATCATTTAATCAGTCGAGTTAAATTTTGAGGACACCGTGGACGGGACCCGTCTCCCATTCCCTATCTCTATGACATTTGGGTTCGTTCTGTCCATTCCTCACTGTCTCTTTAGTCTGAATTCATTTACCCGAAGACCACCATCTCTGCCGGCCTCGACGAGGACGGACAGACGGCGGCTTGTCAAAGGTGCCACCATTATTCCTGCCTTACTCTCTTGAATATTACTCCCCCCCCCCTTTAATTCTCCCTCATCATTTCTCCTCATTTGATTCATAATGAATGTTCTCAGACTCGTCATTATTCTTCCCCGACTCAGCAATGAGCTCTGTCATATTTGCATTTTAGATTGTGCTCAAGTTTGCTGCCAATGTTATATTTATGTTATATGTATCTACCAGCTGGCCGCTTCCTTCTCCTACATTTATTTACCTGTGCTGTATCTGTACTGTAGCGGCCTCGTATTAACTTGTATATCGTAATGCATTTGTATTTATTGATATGTTGTACCTCCACTTATTTGCATTGGTACGTACGTTTGTGTGTTGTTGTGTGGCAGCAGCTGGAGGCTCAGTCCTGGTTCAGTATACTCTACAACCTGCAGCAGTATGACCAGTATAACGTCATAGTGACGTCACACACCATATATATAAACAACATTTGATCTCTTATTTTGTTTAGGTTCGGTGTGCTTGAAAGGTAGAGATGACGTAGGTGTGTGCACACTTTTCTAAGGTTTTAGACCCTATTCTGGGTGGAAAACCTTGTAGACCTCTATTAAACAGGTTTCCAATGACACCGTGTCATAATTGCTTAGTTGGAGCCTAACTCGCAGTATCCTGCATGCTGTGATCATGTCCCTTATGTTTTTTTTTCTGTAACATTGTGAAATGTCGCTATTTTGCTATCATATGCTCCCATAAGCAAAATCATTTAATCTGAAGAGCCCTCGTTGACTTGATGATAATCCTACGTTGACTTAACATTACTTAGGATGTTTTGTTTGATGGGAACCTGGTTTTTTTTTTGTCAGTCATCCGTTTCTATCTATACAAATTTTTCGTTTTCTGCAAGTGTAGAGATGGAGAAATTATGCACTTGAGACAGGCTCTTCACGACCAACACGAGAACACAGGTCTGAGGACGGTGACCTTGAAGCTCCGACACGCTCAGTGTAATTAGTACATAAAACCGCTGTAATCTCCTCCTTTGTATTTCTTATCAACAAAATAATAATATTATTACAGAGGCTTGGGGCTCCATGCGTGTAACTATTATCCTTGTGCAAAACGATAACTGTCCTATATAGCAACCTAATCCACTTTTGGGAATGGCAAAAGGGTGTTCTTTTACTCCATTGTTATTGGAGTCTTCTACATTTTCATGATAAATATATAAACGGCAGAATTTCAGTGTAAAATTTGGTGTACAACGCTTGTGGCATCGCCCTAACTTTGAAACTACTATATATATGCTGGTTAAATCTAGATGATATTAATCATCACTAAAATTAACAAGAAAATCCATATACTTCCGTGTTCAAGTGTAAACGTGAACTCAATTCGTACATATGAGAGTAATTAGTAATAACGTGCATGGCAGCCCTGACTGCCCACCCAAGTTACCAACACCATATTAATCACCAAATTTTTCTCGTTACTGCTCTAAAACGAAATAAATTACGAGAGGACTTCCTGTTTTGCTAAGTGGGCACCGTTCATGCCAGAAATACATCTGCAGACCACATATCTATGTGAAATAAATATTGGTGTAGATTAGGCGATAAAACTTCCCCTCCGCCGCCCCCTCGCCCCTGCAGGCATGCCAACTTTACTGATTTGGCGGGAATTAGCCCAACGTGATGTTAGTCAACTGAGCTCCTTAAATATGACCTCCCAAACACCACACGCTGATGAAGAGGTGGCTATATACCCATACCAGATTGCAAGCGAAGAATCTTGCGTCCCGAGTTTGGTTTCAGTACGTATATAACCTTATATCAACCGTCTTGTCAGGGAAGCCTAATTTCTTGCTAGACATCCTCTCACGGAACAATATGCCGTCTTGTTGCTTGGAGTGCTTCTTGTACTCTGTCTTTCTTGTGACGCCAGGCTTCGTAACTAATGGCCGGGCAAAGTAACTTGGCCCTTGCTGGGGGTCTGGCGATTAATTATATTGTATTTTAATCCTCAGCTGGGGACATGTACATAATATTCCTGAATTTTTTTTGGCAGACTAAAAGCTTTCCCTCCCGGAGCTGAAGTATTTTCCTTGTCTCCCCAGAACACCAGAACCAGGTCTATACAATTATTGCTGCTGGTCGTAGAGCGGCAAGCTGGGAAAGAAATGGCGCCCCCAGTAGTTATGCCCTGACCAGAGTTCCAATCACCGATTGGTATGTCTGACTTTCTCACACAGCAGCTGTTGGTATGTCTGACTTTCTCACACAGCAGCTGTTGGTATGTTTGACTTCCTCACACAGCAGCTGTTGGTATGTCTGACTTCCTCACACAGCAGCTGTTGGTATGTCTGACTTCCTCACACAGCAGTTGTTGGTATGCCTGACTTCCTCACACAGCAGCTGTTGGTATGTCTGACTTCCTCACACAGCAGCTGTTGGTATGTCTGACTTCCTCACACAGCAGTTGTTGGTATGTCTGACTTCGAGGGGGGGGGTAGAAATAGCCTAAGGTACTTTATCCCTTTGAGATGTATTTTCTTGTCTCAACAAACATTCTTGAACTTGAACTTATCTGACTTCATCACACAGCCGTTGTTGGTATGTCTGACTTCCTCTCATAGCCGCTGTTATGAAATTATAAGAATTATACGAATTATATGCATTATCTTGAGAAGATTTCGGGGCTTAGCGTCCCCGCGGCCCGGTCCTCGACCAGGCTGCTGCATTAAGTAGCATAATATCTAGACAATTTGATGCAATTATATAGTACTTCTACCAGTGCTTCAACTACCACTACTCTTTGTACAACCACAACTACCACAACCAGCCTTATGATAATCACTTATCACCACGTTTATCATTGAAGTTAAACTAATATTATTAGTTTATTATTATTATTATTATAGAATTAACGTGATGTATCAATGAGAATATCAGTAGGAATTTGTCTGGGTATATCCAGAGCACGGGTTCGAATCCTCCTCGTGGCTTGGGAGTATCTAGAGCAATGAGGAGGATTGAAGAGTACATGTGCCACAGTGAGGGGGGGTTATCTTGAGATGATTCTTCTTGAGGTTATCTTGAGATGATTTCGGGGCTTTAGTGTCCCCGCGGCCCGGTCCTCGACCAGGCCTCCACCCCCAGGAAGCAGCCCGTGACAGCTGACTAACACCCAGGTACCTATTTACTGCTAGGTAACAGGGGCATAGGGTGAAAGAAACTCTGGCCATTGTTTCTCACCGGTGCCCGGGATCGAACCCGGGACCACAGGATCACAGTCCAGCGTGCTGTCCGCTCGGCCGACCGGGGGAAGGAATTTCTAAGGTAGTAGCCTTAGAAATTAATTTAGTGATGGAGGGAGGGGTTGCTGGAGCAGTACTCAGGAGGGCTACCTACCTCCCTCCCTGCCCTCCAGGACAGTATACCTACCTCCCTGCCCTCCAGGACAGTATACCTACCTCCCTGCCCTCCAAGACAGTATACCTCCCTCCCTGCCCTCCAAGACAGTATATACCTACCTCCCTGCCCTCCAGGACAGTATATACCTACCTCCCTGCCGTCCAGGACAGTATACCTACCTCCCTGCCCTCCAAGACAGTATACCTCCCTCCCTGCCCTCCAGGACAGTATATACCTACCTCCCTGCCCTCCAGGACAGTATACCTACCTCCCTGCCCTCCAGGACAGTATATACCTCCCTCCCTGCCCTCCAGCACAGTATATACCTCCCTCCCTGCCCTCCAGGACAGTATATACCTCCCTCCCTACCCTCCAGGACACTATACCTCCCTCCCTGCCCTCCAGGACAGTATACCTACCTCCCTGCCCTCCAAGACAGTATACCTTCCTCCCTGCCCTCCAGGACAGTATACCTACCTCCCTGCCCTCCAAGACAGTATACCTACCTCCCTGCCCTCCAAGACAGTATACCTACCTCCCTGCCCTCCAGGACAGTATATACCTCCCTGCCCTCCAAGACAGTATACCTACCTCCCTGCCCTCCAAGACAGTATACCTACCTCCTTGCCCTCCAAGACAGTATATACCTCCCTGCCCTCCAAGACAGTATATACCTCCCTGCCCTCCAAGACAGTATATACCTCCCTGCCCTCCAAGACAGTATATACCTCCCTGCCCTCCAAGACAGTATATACCTCCCTGCCCTCCAGGACAGTATACCTACCTCCCTGCCCTCCAAGACAGTATATACCTCCCTGCCCTCCAAGACAGTATATACCTCCCTGCCCTCCAAGACAGTATATACCTCCCTGCCCTCCAGGACAGTATACCTACCTCCCTGCCCTCCAAGACAGTATACCTACCTCCCTGCCCTCCAAGACAGTATATACCTCCCTGCCCTCCAAGACAGTATACCTACCTCCCTGCCATCCAGGACAGTATACCTACCTCCCTGCCCTCCAGGACACTATACCTACCTCCCTGCCCTCCAAGACAGTATATACCTCCCTGCCCTCCAAGACAGTATACCTTCCTCCCTGCCCTCCAAGACAGTATACCTACCTCCCTGCCCTCCAAGACAGTATACCTACCTCCCTGCCCTCCAAGACAGTATACCTACCTCCCTGCCCTCCAAGACAGTATACCTACCTCCCTGCCCTCCAAGACAGTATACCTACCTCCCTGCCCTCCAGGACAGTATACCTACCTCCCTGCCCTCCAAGACAGTATACCTACCTCCCTGCCCTCCAAGACAGTATACCTTCCTCCCTGCCGTCCAAGACAGTATACCTACCTCCCTGCCCTCCAAGACAGTATACCTACCTCCCTGCCCTCCAAGACAGTATACCTACCTCCCTGCCCTCCAAGACAGTATACCTACCTCCCTGCCCTCCAAGACAGTATACCTCCCTCCCTGCCCTCCAAGACAGTATACCTACCTCCCTGCCCTCCAAGACAGTATACCTACCTCCCTGCCCTCCAAGACAGTATACCTACCTCCCTGCCCTCCAAGACAGTATACCTACCTCCCTGCCCTCCAAGACAGTATACCTTCCTCCCTGCCCTCCAAGACAGTATACCTACCTCCCTGCCCTCCAAGACAGTATACCTTCCTCCCTGCCGTCCAAGACAGTATACCTACCTCCCTGCCCTCCAAGACAGTATACCTACCTCCCTGCCCTCCAAGACAGTATACCTCCCTCCCTGCCCTCCAAGACAGTATACCTACCTCCCTGCCCTCCAAGACAGTATACCTACCTCCCTGCCCTCCAAGACAGTATACCTACCTCCCTGCCATCCAGGACAGTATACCTACCTCCCTGCCCTCCAAGACAGTATATACCTACCTCCCTGCCATCCAGGACAGTATATACCTCCCTGCCCTCCAAGACAGTATACCTACCTCCCTGCCCTCCAAGACAGTATACCTACCTCCCTGCCCTCCAAGACAGTATACCTACCTCCCTGCCCTCCAAGACAGTATACCTACCTCCCTGCCATCCAGGACAGTATACCTACCTCCCTGCCCTCCAAGACAGTATATACCTACCTCCCTGCCATCCAGGACAGTATATACCTCCCTGCCCTCCAGGACAGTATACCTACCTCCCTGCCCTCCAAGACAGTATACCTACCTCCCTGCCATCCAGGACAGTATACCTACCTCCCTGCCCTCCAAGACAGTATACCTACCTCCCTGCCATCCAGGACAGTATATACCTCCCTGCCCTCCAGGACAGTATACCTACCTCCCTGCCCTCCAAGACAGTATACCTACCTCCCTGCCATCCAGGACAGTATATACCTCCCTGCCGTCCAAGACAGTATACCTACCTCCCTGCCCTCCAAGACAGTATACCTACCTCCCTGCCCTCCAAGACAGTATACCTCCCTCCCTGCCCTCCAAGACAGTATACCTACCTCCCTGCCCTCCAAGACAGTATACCTACCTCCCTGCCCTCCAAGACAGTATACCTACCTCCCTGCCATCCAGGACAGTATACCTACCTCCCTGCCCTCCAAGACAGTATATACCTACCTCCCTGCCATCCAGGACAGTATATACCTCCCTGCCCTCCAAGACAGTATACCTACCTCCCTGCCCTCCAAGACAGTATACCTACCTCCCTGCCCTCCAAGACAGTATACCTACCTCCCTGCCCTCCAAGACAGTATACCTACCTCCCTGCCATCCAGGACAGTATACCTACCTCCCTGCCCTCCAAGACAGTATATACCTACCTCCCTGCCATCCAGGACAGTATATACCTCCCTGCCCTCCAGGACAGTATACCTACCTCCCTGCCCTCCAGGACAGTATATACCTCCCTGCCCTCCAGGACAGTATATACCTCCCTGCCCTCCAGGACAGTATACCTACCTCCCTGCCATCCAGGACAGTATATACCTCCCTGCCCTCCAAGACAGTATACCTACCTCCCTGCCCTCCAGGACAGTATACCTACCTCCCTGCCCTCCAAGACAGTATACCTACCTCCCTGCCCTCCAAGACAGTATATACCTCCCTGCCCTCCAGGACAGTATACCTACCTCCCTGCCATCCAGGACAGTATACCTACCTCCCTGCCATCCAGGACAGTATACCTACCTCCCTGCCCTCCAAGACAGTATATACCTCCCTGCCATCCAGGACAGTATACCTACCTCCCTGCCCTCCAAGACAGTATACCTACCTCCCTGCCCTCCAAGACAGTATACCTACCTCCCTGCCCTCCAAGACAGTATACCTACCTCCCTGCCCTCCAAGACAGTATACCTACCTCCCTGCCCTCCAAGACAGTATACCTACCTCCCTGCCCTCCAAGACAGTATACCTACCTCCCTGCCCTCCAGGACAGTATACCTACCTCCCTGCCCTCCAGGACAGTATACCTACCTCCCTGCCATCCAGGACAGTATATACCTACCTCCCTGCCCTCCAAGACAGTATGCCTACCTCCCTGCCCTCCAAGACAGTATACCTACCTCCCTGCCCTCCAAGACAGTATACCTACCTCCCTGCCCTCCAAGACAGTATACCTACCTCCCTGCCCTCCAGGACAGTATACCTACCTCCCTGCCCTCCAAGACAGTATACCTACCTCCCTGCCCTCCAAGACAGTATACCTACCTCCCTGCCCTCCAAGACAGTATACCTACCTCCCTGCCATCCAGGACAGTATATACCTACCTCCCTGCCCTCCAAGACAGTATACCTACCTCCCTGCCCTCCAAGACAGTATACCTACCTCCCTGCCCTCCAAGACAGTATACCTACCTCCCTGCCCTCCAAGACAGTATACCTACCTCCCTGCCCTCCAGGACAGTATACCTACCTCCCTGCCCTCCAAGACAGTATACCTACCTCCCTGCCCTCCAGGACAGTATACCTACCTCCCTGCCCTCCAAGACAGTATACCTACCTCCCTGCCCTCCAAGACAGTATACCTACCTCCCTGCCCTCCAAGACAGTATACCTACCTCCCTGCCCTCCAAGACAGTATACCTACCTCCCTGCCCTCCAAGACAGTATATACCTCCCTGCCCTCCAAGACAGTATATACCTCCCTGCCCTCCAAGACAGTATATACCTCCCTGCCCTCCAAGACAGTATACCTTCCTCCCTGCCCTCCAGGACAGTATACCTACCTCCCTGCCCTCCAAGACAGTATACTTTCCTCCCTGCCCTCCAAGACAGTATACCTACCTCCCTGCCCTCCAAGACAGTATACCTACCTCCCTGCCCTCCAGGAACCACTGTAGGGTCGGGGCGTGACCGTCGTATAGAGGTTGTTGGGGTTGACAACCAATTTTGATGAGTTCCGACGGCTCGTAGATCTCTCTGGCGCCCACCAGCACGGGCGGGGCCAGGGCCTCTCCTGTGGGCGTTGGACCAACATCAGACGGACGTCAGATTAGCACAACATATGCATGTCAATCTCCACTCAAGTGTTAATATAGGCATCAAATATTCGTCAAAATGTTGCCACACCTGATTGGCGTCGTGTGATTGTCAGCTTTGATTATGATGAGTGGCAAGTGGAGTTAGGATGAAGCGTCGAATGGATGTCGCATTAGAGTCAAATGAGTGTCTTTGTTGACGTCGAAGGAGCGTCAGATTAGTTAGGCATTAGTATCAGTTGATGGTCACTTATCGGATTGGTGATAATGGGCTCAAAAGAGGTGAAGGAGTGTCTAATGGGCGTGGAGGGAGTGGTTAGGACCTCAGCCTCAAATGAGCATCTGAAATGGAAACGTTGGTTGCTGAATGAGGGGGGAAATGTGTTGTAAAAAAGGGCCTCTTCCACCACCCCCTTTCCACCACCCCCTTCCACCACCCCCTTCCACCACCCCCTTCCACCCCGCTCCCCCTCACGGAGAATAAATCAGGCGAGAGAGAGAGAGAGGGAGGAGAGAGGAGGAAAAAACCAGTTTCTTCCCCTCCTTTCTCTATTTATATCTTCTCATCAATATATTCCTCTCAACCAAACATATCAAAATATATATATTTGTCATGGTGTTGAGAGCCATGTCTGGAGGACGTGGGTGGTGGGGGGAGGTATTTATAGTAGTGGGCAGTAGTTACTAGGGGGCAGGGGGTACCACAGGTTAATTAGGGCACGGAGGGTACCACAGGTTAATTAGGGGAAGGCGTACCACAGGTTAATTAGGAGAAGGGGTACCACAGGTTAATTAGGGGGAAGGGCAGGTACCACAGGTTAATTAGGGGAAGGCAGGTACCACAGGTTAATTAGGGGAAGGCAGGTACCACAGGTTAATTAGGGGAAGGCAGGTACCTCAGGTTAATTACGGGAAGGCAGGTACCTCAGGTTAATTACGGGAAGGCAGGTACCACACGTTAATTAGAGGAAGGCAGGTACCTCAGGTTAATTAGGGGAAGGCAGGTACCTCAGGCTAATTACGGGAAGGCAGGTACCACAGGTTAATTAGGGGAAGGCAGGTACCACACGTTAATTAGAGGAAGGCAGGTACCTCAGGTTAATTAGGGGGAAGGGCAGGTACCACAGGTTAATTAGGGGAAGGCAGGTACCACAGGTTAATTAGGGGAAGGCAGGTACCTCAGGTTAATTAGGGGAAGGCGTACCACAGGTTAATTAGGAGAAGGGGTACCACAGGTTAATTAGGGGGAAGGGCAGGTACCACAGGTTAATTAGGGGAAGGCAGGTACCACAGGTTAATTAGGGAAAGGCAGGTACCTCAGGTTAATTACGGGAAGGCAGGTACCACACGTTAATTAGAGGAAGGCAGGTACCACAGATTAATTAGAGGAAGGCAGGTACCACAGATTAATTAGAGGAAGGCAGGTACCCCATTTTAATTAGGGGAGGCTTACAGAACAACAGGATAAAAGAGGGGACGACAATAATGGGGACAAACAGACAGAACAAGAGTAAAGGGGAACACAGGAGAGAGGGTAAAAACAGGATAAATAAAAGTAGGAGAAGGAACAGGAAGAGGACACAGGAACAGGAGAAAAGTGAAACGAAAAAAGGAAAAGGAGAAAAGGAACAAATTAAATAGAGAAGAGAGAATATAAGTTAGAGGAGAGATAAGAGGCGAGGGGAGGCGAGGGGAGGGGAGGGGAGGTAAGGGGAAAGTATTTCAAATTTGGCCACAATACAATAAAAAACTTCTATACTAAATTGGCTCCACTACAGCGACGCGTAGGAGATATGGCCCAGTGAGGGGAGAGTGTGTGAGGGGAGTGTGTGTGAGGGGAGTGTGTGTGAGGGGAGTGTGTGTGAGGGGAGAGTGTGTGAGGGGAGTGTGAGGGGTGTGTGTGTGAGGGGAGTGTGTGTGAGGGGAGTGTGTGTGAGGGGAGAGTGAGGGGAGTGTGTGTGAGGGGAGTGTGTGTGAGGGGAGTGTGTGTGAGGGGAGAGTGTGAGGAGAGAGTGTGAGGGGAGTGTGTGTGAAGGGAGTGTGTGAGGAGAGAGTGTGAGGGGAGAGTGTGTGAGGGGAGTGTGTGAGGGGAGAGTGTGAGGGGAGAGTGTGTGAGGGGAGAGTGTGAGGGGGAGAGTGTGAGGGGAGAGTGTGTGAGGGGAGAGTGTGTGAGGGGGAGAGTGTGAGGGGAGAGTGAGAGGGGAGAGTGTGTGAGGGGAGAGTGTGTGAGGGGGAGAGTGTGAGGGGAGTGTGTGAGGGGAGAGTGTGTGAGGGGAGAGTGTGTGAGGACAGAGTGTGAGGGGAGTGTGTGAGGGGAGAGTGTGTGAAGGGAGAGTGTGAGGGGAGTGTGTGAGGAGTGTGTGAGGGGAGAGTGTGTGAGGACAGAGTGTAAGGGGAGTGTGTGAAGGGAGAGTGTGAGGGGAGAGTGTGAGGGGAGAGTGTGTGAGGACAGAGTGTGAGGGGAGTGTGTGAGGAGAGAGTGTGAGGGGAGAGTGTGAGGGGAGAGTGTGAGGGGAGTGTGTGAGGGGAGAGTGTGTGAGGACAGAGTGTGAGGGGAGTGTGTGAGGAGAGAGTGTGAGGGGAGAGTGTGAGGGGAGAGTGTGAGGGGAGTGTGTGAGTGGAGTGTGTGTGAGGGGAGAGTGTGTGAGGGAAGTGTAAGAGGGGAGTGTGTGAGGGGAGAGTGTGTGAGGGGTGAGTGTGTGAGGGGAGAGTGTGAGGGGAGTGTGTGAGTGGAGTGTGTGAGGGGAGAGTGTGTGAGGGAAGTGTAAGAGGGGAGTGTGTGAGGGGAGAGTGTGTGAGGGGAGAGTGTGTGAGGGGAGAGTGTGTGAGAGGAGTGTGAGGGGAGAGTGTGAGGGGAGAGTGTGAGGGGAGAGTGTGTGAGGGGAGTGTGTGTGAGGGGAGTGTGTGTGAGGGGAGAGTGTGAGGGGAGAGTGTGTGAGGGGAGTGTGTGTGAGGGGAGAGTGTGAGGGGAGAGTGTGTGAGAGGAGAGTGTGAGGGGAGAGTGTGTGAGGGGAGTGTGTGTGAGGGGAGAGTGTGTGAGGAGAGTGTGTGTGAGGGGAGAGTGTGAGGGGAGAGTGTGTGAGGGGAGAGTGTGTGAGAGGAGAGAGTGAGGGGAGAGTGTGTGAGGGGAGAGTGTGTGAGGGGAGAGTGTGTGAGAGGAGAGTGTGAGAGGAGAGTGTGAGGGGAGAGTGTGAGGGGAGAGTGTGTGTGTGAGGAGAGTGTGAGGGAAAAGACAGATGGGGACAGAGCGGCAGCATGGAGAGAAAAGTGGCGGGTGAGGGGAGTAGAGGAGAAAGGATAAAGTAAGGGTGGAGAGAGAGGGGGGGAGGGGGTAAGGGGAGGAATGTTGACTAAGTTGTCCACATGTGATTGATGTGCCAATACTGATATAGACACACACACACACACATACACACACACACACACACACACACACACACACACACACACACACACACACACACACACACACACACACACACACACACACACACCTGAGGACATTGAAACACTGACAACAACTGACTCCTCGACCTTGCCCTTACCAGATACCCAAGTTGTGACTAATACCATCTTGGCTATTGGACCCACCGCAAGACATACCACCACCAACAACCTGCCGTACCATGTCTACTCTCTGGCTACCACCACTACCAGACCACTACCACCACCAACAACCTATCATACCACTATTGGTACCACCAGTCTTGCCATGAATTTATCTCACCCTGCGAGGCCCACCTGCTCGAATACCTGGACCATTGTAAATAACAAACTGGTAGATTTAATAATAATATTAATAGTAATAAAAATAATAATAATACTGACCACAAGAGCGCCCTGGAGGGCCCGTCGGACCAGCAAAATAAACAAGACTTAAGCTGAACTTATTACATTAGGCTTCATTAGCGAGCCTGAGCCGTGTGAAACTTTGCAATCAACACACACACACACACACACACACACACACACACACACACACACACACACACACACACACACACACACACACACACACACACACACACACACACACACACAGGGATCTGGGCAACACGTTGACAGTTATCCAGGACGCAGTCAAGCTGGCCATTCTCCGTCAATGATCAGGTATAGTGAACCTGTACTGAGCATCTAAGTCTCCTACAAGAATAGCAATGTCAACACATCATCCTCCCTCATGACAGCCGTCAATCAGCACCAGCTGGCACGTTTGACGATTGTTTAACTGTCTTCCAGACTGTTTATCTCCCCCAAAAAGAGTAGACAGAAGAGTTAGAGGGGACTTGATCACCACATACAAGATTTTCAGAGGAATTGATAGGGTAGATAAAGACAGGTTATATAACACAAGGGGACACAGGTCCCCTCTCATTCTTTATCTCTCTCCTTCCCTCACCAACCCTCCCTCCTCCTGCGGCAGCTTCCGGGTGACACATAAGATGATGACAGCGAGATGTGTTTCAAGCATCACCCGGTCGTTAATCTCCAATAGCCTCTCTCTCTCACACACACACACACACACACACACACACACACACACACACACACACACACACACACACACACACACACACATAGACACACACACACACACACACACACACACACACACACACACACACACACACACACACACACACACACACACACACACACACACACACACACACACATAGACACACACACACACCTATAATTTGCTCTCCATCTTCAGAATGTATTCTTTAAATACATGGACGGCGTAATATTGAAGAAATTTTTCACGACCTTCGTGAGACCAAAACTGGAATATGCAGCTGCTGCGTGCTGTTTATATCTCAACAACACTACACACCAGCTGGAAAAGTAAACTGGAAAAGGTGCAAAACATGCAACTAAATGACTTCCGGAGCTGAAAATCAAGAACTATGAGGAGAGGCTCAAGACGTTACATTTGTCAAAGCAAGAAGACACAAGGAAAAGAGGAGATATGATCACTTCATACAAAATAGTAACAAGAAAAGACAACATTTCCCCAAAATAAACTCTTGAACACTGCAACTTCAAGAACAAGGAGGTCATACTGTAGATTAAAGTCTAGGAAACAAAGCTGCCGGAAAAAAATATTCACTTTTGCAGAGTGGTAGCCAGTTGGACCCCGCTAAGTGAGAAGGTGGTGGAGGCCAAGACCGTCAGTAGTTTCAAAGCGTTATACGACAAAGAGTACTGGGAAGACGGGACACCACGAGCGTAGCTCTCATCCTGTAACTACACACTCCCCAGTCCCTCTCATCACTATTATTCCTCTTCTTCCTTTCCTTCTTACCCCCTTCTATCCTCCCCCCCTTTTTATTCCCCTTTCTTCACCACTATTCTCACACCCGCCAGCTTTATCAATCCGCGGGGTCGGATTTATCGTTCAGAAACGATTCCACAGTGTCAACACCCCACGGCGCCAGGTGTGTGTGTCTGGGACCTGGAGGCCAGGGGGGGGAGGGATGGAGGGAGGGAGGGGGGGGGGGAGGAGAGAGAGAGAGAGAGAGAGAGAGAGAGAGAGAGAGAGAGAGAGAGAGAGAGAGAGAGAGAGAGAGAGAGAGAGAGAGAGAGAGAGAGAGAGAGAGAGAGAGAGAGAGAGAGAGAGAGAGAGAGAGAGAGAGAGAGAGAGAGAGAGAGAGAGAGAGAGAGAGAGAGAGAGAGAGAGAGTGAGAGAGAGAGAGAGTGAGAGAGAGAGAGAGTGAGAGAGAGAGAGAGAGAGAGAGAGAGAGAGAGAGAGAGAGAGTGAGAGAGAGAGAGAGAGAGAGAGAGAGAGAGAGAGAGAGAGAGAGAGAGAGAGAGAGAGAGAGAGAGAGAGAGAGAGAGAGAGAGAGAGAGAGAGAGAGAGAGAGAGAGAGAGAGAGAGAGAGAGAGAGAGAGAGAGAGAGAGAGAGAGAGAGAGAGAGAGAGAGAGAGAGAGAGAGAGAGAAATCTCCTGTTAGCATTGGAACTTCATATCTAGTAAAAAAGTACCGCTCAAGACCACTATAAAACGCAAACCCCGAACCACCGTATGTCTTTCCTGTAAATCCCCCTTCCCCCATTTACCAAATCCCGCACAGTCTATAGCATAACGAACTTCCAACTTGCACATGTTGGTAGTCCTGGCATAGTTACCAACAGAAAAAGGCGCCAAATCCGGAAGACTTTGTGACAACCTTCGAAGTACAAAGATCCCGCGCAAAGATAGAATCCATCGCCGCCCGCCGCCCGCCCTCGAATACGCCCTCGTGGGTACAGACGTCCACCTGGGCAGAGACGTCCACCTGGGCACTGTGTTACCCCCTAGTGGCTTGATCTCGGGGTTATTCTCACCGGCCGTGTCGTATCTTTACGTTGGATTAGGTATGTATATATACACACAAAGGGATGAGGTAGCTCAAGCTATTCTCGCGTCGGAATGAGGAACCATCAAAACATAGGAATGTCTGAAACCAAAGGCTCGACTATGTCAAATAAGTGAATGTAAAAGTATAAAACAGAGCGATATAAGAAACTTGTAAATAACAGAGTATTTACAAGTACCTCGCTAACAGTCAAATATGACATTTGACAGGAAGAGTGTGTGTGTCGAGAGAGAGTAGAGACAGAGAGAGTGATAGACACAGAGAGTAGAGACAGAGACAGTACTCACTCAAGACAGTCATGACAGCCGTAGCAGCCTCAGTACGGAAGCTGGGATGTTCAGCGATCACTTCACATCTATAGTCTCCGGACGCCGACACAGCCAGCCGCGTCAACGACAGAGTCACTCGCTGCTCGTTCCTGAACACCTCCTGTAGGGGAGAGAGAATCACGTTAGTGCCAGCGACTGTCTAGAACCGCCTCTTGAGACTAAGCAGTGGCCAATTGGCACAAAACAGTTGTTTACACTGTGATGGTTGCTTCATTCGATCATAAACAATGACTGAATGATCGGTAACCCAGCCGCCGAGCCAAGTGACAATGAATCATAAAATGTTATACACACACAACCCGTTTTCAAGCAGTCCGTCCTCATAAACAAAGGCCAAAGTCCATTCCATGCACCCGCCAAACCCACCCATGTTTATGAATGAAAAACGGTTTACACACGACTCACCAACCTGTCCTCGACTTAAGTCCATTACATCCAGCGGTCGACCCCCACAGACGCATTCATAAATTTTAACATGTTGTTCATTTAAAACGGGAATTTTCTCAAATATAAATTAATATTGTAATATATTAGTATTTTGTGCATTTATAGGCATAGATTAGGTTAGGTGTTTACGTTCTGTTGACGATTTTTTGTATTTGTAGTACGTGGGTGAAGCATTTACAGCGTTGTGGTTCGAACGTGGGACCTTGGTATAAGCCTAACATGTATATATACACTGGCTGCCTGTCCCCCTACACAATGATTTATTATTACCTATTATTTTATCATTTAATTTAAATATTAAATAATAATTTATTTAAATTATAGTAAGTACTTAATAATTTAATAATAAGTAGTAAGTACATAAAAATGATTAAAAAGTACAGTTTAGTCATAGGAGATTCCTAGATTGGAATTCACTACCAAATTTCGATATATCCAAGTATTTTTAGTGTGAAATGCTGTTATTATATGCATAAATTGTTGTTTTAATAATATTACGCTTAACCACTTGGGCTGGACGGTAGAGCGACGGTCTCGCTTCCTACAGGTCCGCGTTCAATCCCCGACCGCCCAAGAGGTTGGGCACCATTCCTTTCCCCCGTTCCATCCCAAATCCGCATCCTGATCCCTTCCGAGTGCTATATAGTCGTAATGGCTTGGCGCTTTACCTTGATAGTTCCCCCACCCCCCTGAATAATATTACGAGAGCAGTATTTACGGGCTATTCATGCCCGTGCTACCTCTAGGGGGGCTTAATCTTCATCAATCGAGAGCAGTACGTCCTAACCAGACGTTATATGATGATATCCTGAACAGTTGATAAATAAAAGTAATTGCGGAACTCCAGTTATCTAATACTTATCATAAATGGTCTAAAACCTTATCATAAGCCAAGGGATTTGTAGATCAGTGTTTAAAGGGAATTCGGAAGTAATAATAACACAGCTGATGCCATCTGTGGGCAGACGAGAACACTATCAACTGGCTGGTCAATAGTGGCCATAAGATACAGCTTACGCCATCTGTTGACATCAAATTACACTTATAACAAATTACCCTACAAAATACAACTAACGCCATCTCGTTTTTTTCCAACGCACTATAAATAGCCGAACAGCAACCCATAAGGCGGGTTGTTGTGCTCGGGTAGGAGGTTCCAAGCTCCGCCCACAGATGGTATGGTGTGCATAATAAATGGCATATCATTGGTAGATATTCTTTGTTGACATTCACCCAACAGCCAATCACAGGAAGGGATCAGCTAAAGGCTCCATCCACTTAATAAATCATCTTTATTCAGCACACCATCCTTGCTTATGACATTCTGCTTCAACTTTAATCTACCTAAAAAGTGAAATGTTAAGTGTTTAAAAGTATTAATATAGTGATAATTAAATACTGCAGGATGTAACGAGGGTTACAGAAACATGGGCTATAGGCTACCTGACTTGTGACGTCATCAGAGGGTGTTGCCTCACACAAATAATATCGGCGATACAATGCCTCCGTCCTCTTATTGGTCTACATTATTCAGTTAGATGGAAATTTCTGTCTTGTATAAAACAGAAATTGTTATTCTTTTGTACAACAACACCAAGGTTATTGAGCAAAAGGACGTATTTCTTATTTTGCATTTTATTCATATAAGCGTTGGCATTCCCCGCAACAGCCAATCACAGGAAGGTATTTGTTGGAAACTCTGCCTTCAACAAGTTGATTCCTAATGAACTCTAACAATAAATTCGTTTAATAAACGAGTATTTAGGGTCAAGCTACAGATGAACATTATAGGATAACGGTGTTTTAGCTTGCAGCTTCGTTAGACAGAATCCCTGGTCTTAATTTTAAAAATAAAGAACTAGAAAGCGTATTTTATTGCTAACTTTTCGAGAAATAAATCCCAGTCTCATATTTGCGTACATTTATGCATTGATTTTTTGGCTTAAGTTCTTATCATAATCCCTTTTGCAATCTCAACGCCATCTGGCTCGTATCTTGTAACTATCTTCGTTACTATCTATTATCTTGTATTTATATTTACAAGTTTGTGCTTGGAAGAAAATTCTGCATTGAATTGGGACTAATTTATTAAATAATATTATTTAGTATTAATTAATATTTACAATTATTATTAATCACAATTATTTATAGCTTAGTTACTTTCATGTAACTCGCAATCGTACATTCTTAACATTAATAGCCCAAATTAGCACATCTTGCTTTTAAATTAGCCCAAAAAGTAGCAAGTAGCGAAATTAAAAATTTGGCAGCGCGGGGCTCTCAAAAGTAGCCCAATTCGCTATTTGTAGCCCAATCTGGCAACACTGGTTTAAACCGTTGTTCATTCATAAACAGGGTTTGGCGGCTGGATTAACGAGCTTTGCTCTTTGTATGTGAGAACGGGTATGACAGCCCAGTTAGGTGTATACCGACCCGTCGTGCAACCTAATTCTAACGAAACATACAAACTTGGCTAATTACAGAGTATATGAACGAGACTGGTACCAGAACTGATAGGACTGAGCACTGAGGAGTGGCTTACAGATTACTAAGGTAAACGGAGTAGAGGAGACATGATCACGACATATAACTCGGAAAAGGTATTAAAGATAAAAATTTTAGTATTAGACATGTAATACCAAGAAGAGGATACATTTATAAATTAATCAAATTCAACCCAAACAATCAGAAAGTACATCAGTCATTCAGAAAGCTGAGTAAGTTGATATAATGAAGTTAATCAGCTAGAGTATATAATCAGTAATCCAATCAATCAGCCATTCAGTTAATTATCCAATCAATCAATCACTCAGTACAATCAACCAGTCAACCAGTGTAATCAGTACACAATCAACCACTCAGTTAATCAGGTGGCATGACAGCATAACAGCAAATAACCTAATCAGACAGTCGGCCAGTTAATTAGTTCGACAGGGAACCACTTACTTCTCAATGATATTGAATTAATTATATATTTTTTGTTCCCGGAGGGTGATGGCCTGAGCTGTGATGGTTGGCAATTGGTATATAGAGGCTTGGTGAGAGGGCTAACCCCCCCCCCCCATTTTTATGCTGATAATCTCCTTACCTCCCCCTTGTTTGTGGGGCTGGGAGTCACCCCCATCCACTCCTGAGTTAATGACCCTAATTGCTTGTTTTGAACGGTCCACATGTGCGCCTATATATGCCGACAAGTGTGCTCCACACCTGCGTATATGGCAGCTGCAGGTGTATACTGACCAACACGTGTACAAACTAACGCAATAATGGAATTTATGATTTAAGAGTACAAATGTTATGAGTGAGGTGTGAGGGTGTGTGAGTTATGCCCTCACACTCTCACAGTACATGTAATGACATGTGCTGAACAGTACATTATGTCGTGTTGGACCACCAGAAAGTACACTATGTCGTGTTGGACCACCAGAAAGTACACTATGTCGTGTTGGACCACCAGAAAGTACACTATGTCGTGTTGGACCACCAGAAAGTACACTATGTCGTGTTGGTCCACCAGAAAGTACACTATGTCGTGTTGGTCCACCAGAAAGTACACTATGTCGTGTTGGACCACCAGAAAGTACACTATGTCGTGTTGGACCACCAGAAAGTACACTATGTCGTGTTGGACCACCAGAAAGTACATTATGTCGTGTTGGTCCACCAGAAAGTACACTATGTCGTGTTGGTCCACCAGAAAGTACACTATGTCGTGTTGGACCACCAGAAAGTACACTATGTCGTGTTGGACCACCAGAAAGTACACTATGTCGTGTTGGACCACCAGAAAGTACACTATGTCGTGTTGGACCACCAGAAAGTACACTATGTCGTGTTGGACCACCAGAAAGTACATTATGTCGTGTTGGACCACCAGAAAGTACACGTTGTCGTGTTGGACCACCAGAAAGTACACTATGTCGTGTTGGACCACCAGAAAGTACATTATGTCGTGTTGGACCACCAGAAAGTACACTATGTCGTGTTGGACCACCAGAAAGTACACTATGTCGTGTTGGACCACCAGAAAGTACACTATGTCGTGTTGGACCACCAGAAAGTACATTATGTCGTGTTGGACCACCAGAAAGTACACTATGTCGTGTTGGACCACCAGAAAGTACACTATGTCGTGTTGGACCACCAGAAAGTACACTATGTCGTGTTGGTCCACCAGAAAGTACACGTTGTCGTGTTGGTCCACCAGAAAGTACACGTTGTCGTGTTGGACCACCAGAAAGTACATTATGTCGTGTTGGACCACCAGAAAGTACACGTTGTCGTGTTGGTCCACCAGAAAGTACACGTTGTCGTGTTGGACCACCAGAAAGTACACGTTGTCGTGTTGGTCCACCAGAAAGTACACGTTGTCGTGTTGGTCCACCAGAAAGTACACGTTGTCGTGTTGGTCGACCAGAAAGTACACGTTGTCGTGTTGGTCCACCAGAAAGTACATTATGTCGTGTTGGACCACCAGAAAGTACACGTTGTCGTGTTGGACCACCAGAAAGTACACTATGTCGTGTTGGTCCACCAGAAAGTACACTGTGTCGTGTTGGTCCACCAGAAAGTACACGTTGTCGTGTTGGTCCACCAGAAAGTACATTATGTCGTGTTGGACCACCAGAAAGTACACGTTGTCGTGTTGGACCACCAGAAAGTACACGTTGTCGTGTTGGTCCACCAGAAAGTACATTATGTCGTGTTGGACCACCAGAAAGTACACGTTGTCGTGTTGGACCACCAGAAAGTACACGTTGTCGTGTTGGACCACCAGAAAGTACACGTTGTCGTGTTGGTCCACCAGAAAGTACATTATGTCGTGTTGGACCACCAGAAAGTACACGTTGTCGTGTTGGACCACCAGAAAGTACACTATGTCGTGTTGGTCCACCAGAAAGTACACTGTGTCGTGTTGGTCCACCAGAAAGTACACGTTGTCGTGTTGGTCCACCAGAAAGTACATTATGTCGTGTTGGACCACCAGAAAGTACACGTTGTCGTGTTGGACCACCAGAAAGTACACGTTGTCGTGTTGGTCCACCAGAAAGTACATGTTTTTAGAATTGAATTTAGACATACCAGAAAAGGTCTATCTATACGTTGCTATTAAACCCTAACTTAACCATCCTAGACCTAACACACGCGATTCGGAGCCTAACATAGTACATATAGGTGCTATATTAGGCCTGGGATTAAAATAAAAAAAGGGCTAAATGTGGCTTTCTAGGCTGTGTTAGTATATATATGGGTACGATTGACTGTGACACACAGTACTGTCGTTTCAGGAGGATGGTTTTGGGTACTGTGGAACACCAGTCAGCTAACCAGCTGTCAGTCAGTCAACCAGCTGTCAGCCAGTCAACCAGCGGTCAGTCAGTCAACCAGCTGTCAGTCAACCAGCGGTCAGTCAGTCAACCAGCTGTCAGTCAACCAGCGGTCAGTCAGTCAACCAGCTGTCAGTCAACCAGCTGTCAGCCAGTCAACCAGCGGTCAGTCAGTCAACCAGCTGTCAGTCAACCAGCGGTCAGTCAGTCAACCAGCTGTCAGTCAACCAGCGGTCAGTCAGTCAACCAGCTGTCAGTCAACCAGCGGTCAGTCAGTCAACCAGCTGTCAGCCAGTCAACCAGCTGTCAGCCAGTCAACCAGCTGTCAGTCAGTCAACCAGCTGTCAGTCAGTCAACCAGCTGTCAGCCAGTCAACCAGCTGTCAGTCAGTCAACCAGCTGTCAGTCAGTCAACCAGCTGTCAGCCAGTCAACCAGCTGTCAGCCAGTCAACCAGCTGTCAGTCAGTCAACCAGCTGTCAGTCAACCAGCTGTCAGCCAGTCAACCAGCTGTCAGCCAGTCAACCAGCTGTCAGCCAGTCAACCAGCGGTCAGTCAGTCAACCAGCTGTCAGTCAGTCAACCAGCTGTCAGTCAGTCAACCAGCTGTCAGTCAGTCAACCAGCTGTCAGTCAGTCAACCAGCGGTCAGTCAGTCAACCAGCTGTCAGTCAACCAGCGGTCAGTCAGTCAACCAGCTGTCAGTCAACCAGCGGTCAGTCAGTCAACCAGCTGTCAGCCAGTCAACCAGCTGTCAGCCAGTCAACCAGCTGTCAGTCAGTCAACCAGCTGTCAGTCAGTCAACCAGCTGTCAGCCAGTCAACCAGCTGTCAGTCAGTCAACCAGCTGTCAGTCAGTCAACCAGCTGTCAGTCAACCAGCTGTCAGCCAGTCAACCAGCTGTCAGCCAGTCAACCAGCTGTCAGTCAGTCAACCAGCTGTCAGTCAACCAGCTGTCAGCCAGTCAACCAGCTGTCAGCCAGTCAACCAGCTGTCAGCCAGTCAACCAGCGGTCAGTCAGTCAACCAGCTGTCAGTCAGTCAACCAGCTGTCAGTCAGTCAACCAGCTGTCAGCCAGTCAACCAGCTGTCAGTCAGTCAACCAGCTGTCAGTCAACCAGCGGTCAGTCAACCAGCGGTCAGTCAGTCAACCAGCTGTCAGTCAACCAGCTGTCAGTCAGTCAACCAGCTGTCAGTCAACCAGCTGTCAGTCAACCAGCTGTCAGTCAGTCAACCAGCTGTCAGTCAACCAGCTGTCAGCCAGTCAACCAGCAGTCAGCCAGTCAACCAGCGGTCAGTCAGTCAACCAGCTGTCAGTCAGTCAACCAGCTGTCAGTCAGTCAACCAGCTGTCAGCCAGTCAACCAGCTGTCAGCCAGTCAACCAGCGGTCAGTCAGTCAACCAGCTGTCAGTCAACCAGCGGTCAGTCAGTCAACCAGCTGTCAGTCAACCAGCTGTCAGTCAGTCAACCAGCTGTCAGTCAACCAGCTGTCAGTCAACCAGCTGTCAGTCAGTCAACCAGCTGTCAGTCAACCAGCTGTCAGCCAGTCAACCAGCGGTCAGTCAGTCAACCAGCGGTCAGTCAGTCAACCAGCTGTCAGTCAACCAGCGGTCAGTCAGTCAACCAGCTGTCAGCCAGTCAACCAGCTGTCAGCCAGCCAGCTGAAGAGATGCCTTCAAGTCTTCTCACTCATTTCGATATTAATTAATTTCTCTCTCCACCAACGTGGGTCTTCTTAGAGGCCATAATATTATTACTTATCTCTCTCTCTCTCTCTCTCTCTCTCTCTCTCTCTCTCTCTCTCTCTCTCTCTCTCTCTCTCTCTCTCTCTCTCTCTCTCTCTCTCTCTCTCTCTCCCTCTCTCTCTCTCTCTCTCTCTCTCTCTCTCTCTCTCTCTCTCTCTCTCTCTCTCCCTCTCTCTCTCTCTCTCTCTCTCTCCCTCTCTCTCTCTCTCTCTCTCTCTCTCTCTCTCTCTCTCTCTCCCTCTCTCTCTCTCTCTCTCTCTCTCTCTCTCTCTCTCTCTCTCTCTCTCTCTCTCTCTCCTCTCTCTCTCTCTCTCTCTCTGCTCTCTCTCTCTCTCTCTCTCTCTCTCTCTCTCTCTCTCTCTCTCTCTCTCTCTCTCTCTCTGTCTCTCTCTCTCTCTCTCTCTCTCTCTCTCTCTCTCTCTCTCTCTCTCTCTCTCTCTCTCTCTCTCTCTCTCTCTGTCTCTGTCTCTCTCTCTCTCTCTCTCTCTCTCTCTCTCTCTCTCTCTCTCTCTCTCTCTCTCTCTCTCTCTCTGTCTCTCTCTCTCTCTCTCTCTCTCTCTCTCTCTCTCTCTCTCTCTCTGTCTCTCTCTCTCTCTCTCTCTCTCTCTCTCTCTCTCTCTCTCGCGCGCGCGCGCGCGCGCGCGAGTCAATCTCTTTAAGGAAGCCTCATATGTATGTCTTAATTTTCATTGGTTACTGGTCCTGTCGTGATGAATTGAAGCCTTAGGTTAATTATCTGCTCGATGCCCCCCCCCCTATCCTGTCCCCCCTCACCTGGAACCCGTCCCCCCTCGCCTGGAACACCAGGGAATACTAGAGAACACTACAGAACACCAGAGAACACTACAGAACACCAGAGAACACTACAGAACACCAGAGAACACTCACGGTGACAGAGAACTTATGGCTGGGCTTGATGTTGATGGGTCTGTTCCGCTCAGTGGGAACATAGCGATAGAACTCCGTTCCATTGTGGTACCACTTAAGGGAGTACAGGCGCGTCGAACGCAGGTCATAGAAGCAGCTGAGCGTAGCGTGTCCTCCTGCAAAGGCGAACTTGGGAACGTCCACGCCTCGAAGTATGTCTCCCGCCGCACCTGCGGGAGAAGAGGATGAGGACGCATTAGAGGAACGTTCCCCAGCAGGCTCCCCCTTGAAGAGCCTTTGAAGGGATAGGCAGGGACTCAAGCCCTACCTGTCCCTCAGGCACGGCTTGAGGAGCAGAACTCTGAGAACCAGGTACAGGTAAACAGTCGCGCCAGGTGTGGTGAAGGGAAGCTGCAAGCAGGAACGCACGCAGCACCTGGGGAAGGAAGGGTAAAGTGAAGAGAGGAGAGGGTGGTATTCTAGAGCATGTACACATTAAGGCCTCTGCAGGCACCCAGCTCGTCCCCCATCAGGTCAGAGTAGGTCTCCAGCGTCACCTGGGGAAGGGGAGAGGAGTATGACACACAATATCTTCCCACTAGGGTCACAATGGGTCCCAGGGAGGTCCAAAACCCTATGTGTATAGAGCAAGGGGGAATTATACCACAAACATTCCCAGATAATTCCTAGCAAATTCCCAGGAAGTTCCCAGCTGTCCCCCCGGAAAATCCCAGGAATACGATAAGGTTACTAATCGTGTGTTGGCAGAAACGGGTCAACTTAATCTTGGGGCTGGTGTTATTTCCGCATATCAAAAGGAGTATTAACTGAAGGCCGCCAAGTTAAGTGACCTCGGCGGGTATTGGAAGCCAGCGGATTGTCAAAGGTTCCCCCCCCCTCCTTCCCTATTATTCCTGAGGATTTTCTTCACTTGTATTTTGAGTTGATGTAATGTTTGGCATTGATGGCTCGGGCGGGTAGGCGGTTCCATGGGTTTGTAACCCTGTGGATCATAAAATATCTCATGTTTGTTGGTCCAATATTGCGGCTTGTCGAGCTCGGCGCTGTCGCCTGCTGCTGTGTGTTACACGGGACCTTTTAGAGACGTGGTCTCGACCTCCCTACTCGCCGGGGCTTCGAGACCTGCGCTCTTCGTCGCTGGCCGCTACTGTCCCGGCGGTCGAGTATCGGGAGAATGATTGAGCGCCATGATGAGCATGTCATGATGAGCTTGTCATGATGAGCATGTCATGATGAGCATGTGTTTACCGTACATGCAATACTTTGCATTTGGCAATATCATCTGCCAGTCTTCAGGCCATTTGCTCAGTTCTTGGAAAAATTACTTTGTCACGCCTTAATGACTTTTTTGCGTCACCCTTTATCGTAGATATTCGTGTCACCTGCGAATTTGTTGCTTTTATTTCGTAATTTGTGTAGTTTAAATACATTAAACAAAATGAGTTGACATCAAGAGAGAGCCTTGCGGTACTCCAGTGACAAATGTTTTATCATCAGCTTCTTCTCCATTTAGGACGACCTTTTGATATCTATTTTAACCATAGTAGCATCCATTCTAGCATGTTGCTGTTTATTCCATGTGTTTGTAGGTTCTGGGCCAGTCCTTCTTGCGGTAGTCTATTAAATCCATTAGTTTGGTGTTGATCTTGAGCCCTATCATGCTCTGGAGGGTTATTAAGGCCACCACAATGCCTCACTCACCAAACAGCAAGTATACTTTAACCCTAAACATAGTCCACGACTAAAGTAAACTCTAATTGGTATACGCACTGAGAGGCTGTCTTTTTATTTATTTATTTATTTATTTATTTATACCTCTTTATAGAGAGATTTATACCTCTGAGTGTATAAATCCCTTTACAAAATCTTTAGAGAAGTCCCTAAACACATAATCTCGTGCGCCCTCCTCCTTATTGCTGTCTGTCGAATATAAACATGATACAAAATACTGTGTGCATATAGTGGAATAATATGAAAACGTATTTCAGTTGTAAATATAAAATTCAACACGTATCCAGCAATGATAGACCCGAGGACGTTGAGCGCAGAGAAGGCAAGATGGCGGAGGCTAGTGATGATCCCCGTCCTCATCTCTGCAGGTGGAGACTGAGCAAGTTGGGGGCCCTCCTCCACAAGTTGACGTCTGCTGAAGCCTCCCTCAGGGCGCTGACATCTCTTCCCTGGATCAGCTCTGCCTCAGCGACTGTCTCGTTACCTGTCCAGAGGGTGACGTCGACCTCGGGGGAGTAACTAGTCTGTCTCTCTGTCTCTGTCGCCTGGCCGCAAGTCTGAGGCCAGGCCGAGGTGTGCCACTTATTCCCAAACTTTGTATCCGTGTTGTGGTCCAGGCACCTGGCTTCACCAAGCCAGGTCCAGGCACCTGGCTTCACCGAGCCAGGTCCAGGCACCTGGCTTCACCGAGCCAGGTCCAGGCACCTGGCTTCACCGAGCCAGGTCCAGGCACCTGGCTTCACCGAGCCAGGTCCAGGCACCTGGCTTCACCGAGCCAGGTCCAGGCACCTGGCTTCACCAAGCCAGGTCCAGGCACCTGGCTTCACCAAGCCAGGTCCAGGCACCTGGCTTCACCGAGCCAGGTCCAGGCACCTGGCTTCACCAAGCCAGGTCCAGGCACCTGGCTTCACCAAGCCAGGTCCAGGCACCTGGCTTCACCGAGCCAGGTCCAGGCACCTGGCTTCACCAACATAGCCAGGTGCTACACCAGCAAGCTGAGCCAGGTCCTGGAGAAGATGGCGGGGTCAGGAAAGGCGCCAACAACGCTGCCTCGGGGTAATAAAGCAGACGACGGAGTGTGTGCACGATCCTCCGTCCCAACCCCCGGCTCAACGCTGTCTCTTGTCTCATCAACGCTCGTCGTGTGTGTGTGTGTGTGTGTGTGTGTGTGTGTGTGTGTGTGTGTGTGTGTGTGTGTGTGTGTGTGTGTGTGTGTGTGTGTGTGTGTAAGAGAGAGAGAGAGAGAGAGAGAGAGAGAGAGAGAGAGAGAGAGAGAGAGAGAGAGAGAGAGAGAGAGAGAGAGAGAGAGAGACAGACAGAGAGAGACAGAGAGAGACAGAGAGACAGAGAGAGAGAGACAGAGAGAGAGAGAGAGAGAGAGAGAGAGAGAGAGAGAGAGAGAGAGAGAGACAGAGAGAGAGAGAGAGAGAGAGAGAGAGAGAGAGAGAGAGAGAGAGAGAGAGAGAGAGAGAGAGAGAGAGAGAGAGAGCCACAATCATCTCACTTTATGTCTCAGGAATGTAGAATAAGCTTTACAAACAACATTATTCACCTCGTGATACACCACAAGATGATTGTTATTGTCAAATTGTATAAACATATGTGGTATAATGTATCAAGTAAGACCATTGTGATGTTGTTGATGGTGTGGATGTTGACGTGGATGGCGGGAGTGGCTCTGGACCTCCACATGCGCCGCCAGATGGCACTCCAGGCGCTGCTGGACGCCCACAGGCGCCAGCTGCTGGCCCTGCTGGACGCCCAAAGGCGCCACCTGCTGGACTTCTGGTGGCGTCCGATGCAGCTGGACCTGCCTGGACTCCTCGAGAACCACCTCGTCCTTCCTGAGGCTGATGTCGCCGCCAGGAGCTGCCTGCAGCAGGTGTCGAGGTTGGCACGCCTGGCTGGACACCCCCTGTGGGACGCCGTACCGTTTCTGGGGTGCTTGACGGGTCTGTGGCGACGGTACAGGGAGGTACAGAGGCTGCACAGCGTCCACCAGAAGCCCACAGTGCTCTATGCTGGGATCAGCATGGCCAACTGGGCCCAATTATTAGCGTTTATAGTGATCACCG
This sequence comes from Procambarus clarkii, assembly GCF_040958095.1. Classification (NCBI taxonomy): domain Eukaryota; kingdom Metazoa; phylum Arthropoda; class Malacostraca; order Decapoda; family Cambaridae; genus Procambarus; species Procambarus clarkii. Next base: position 12,972,607 of record NC_091241.1, on the reverse strand, counting down.
TCATCCTGTGGGAGGGAGGCCATCTGCAGGGAGGAGGAGACCAGGAGCGAGGAGGAGACCAGCTAGAGGGAGGAGGAGATCAGCAGGAGGGAGGAGGAGATCAGCAGGAGGGAGAAGGGGAGCAGCAGGAGGAAGGAGGAAACCAGCAGCAGGAAGGAGGAGACCAGCAGGAAGGAGTGAAGGAGGAAGGAGAGGGAGCCACCAGTCTTCTCACCAACAAACAGTTCCTCACGGAAGACGTCGCGGACATTTTAGTCTACTCCCTCGTGCCTTACGACGACGACGGCGTCATCGACCGCTCCAGAACTGTCCAGTTCTCAACCGTCAGCGAGTCTTGGCGGATGAAGCGACACCTCAAGCTCCTGCGGGACTGCATCGCTCACCACCTGCCGAGGTATTACCCGAAGAAGACCAGGAAGGAGACCGCGAAGCGCTTCATGCGCAACCTGCACGTGGTCCTGTACGTGCCTGACGCCGTCTACAGGATCACGGCGCTGCGACAGTTTACATCCTCGGTGAGCTTCGGCCCCGCAGTACACCCCAAGAACAGGGCGAGGTGTGAGATGCACATGGTAGATGAGGCAAGTAGACTAAACATACACCCCTTCGTGTCCGATCTGGGCTTCGTAGCAGTTTACGGATACTCGTACTACACCTTCGTGCCCCTCAAGCCCCTCACCCTCACGGTCAACAAGCTACAACTTGAGGGTCACATTCGTCACTTTGATCAGCTTAAAATAAATCAACTTGGACTGAAGAAAACAATCATTTTCGGTAACCCGGAAGCTCCCTGAGTCACCCATGACCCGCCATGACTCTTTTGAATAGTTAAGCTGCAGCTCTTGGGCTCAGAGCGGTTATCTCATTGAACCTGGCCGTGTTCATACATTATAATTAGTGTATAAAATAGTAAACATATGTTGTATAATTTATCAAGAGTTTTGTAATGTATGTCAATGGGTAATAGAAAAATAATACACACCCATTGACCCAAAAAAAATCTTGAAAAAATCTCCCTGAGGAAGATTTTCTTTCTTTCCATCATTGAGAAAGAAAGAAAAAATCTCCATCTGGAAGATTTTCTTTCTTTCTTTATCATTGAGAAAGAAAGCTTAAAGTTCGTGCTACAGAAAGAAAGTACACACACACACAGGTGTGTGTGTGTGTGTGTGTGTGTGTGGCCAGGTGTGTGTGTGTGTGGCCAGGTGTGTGTGTGTGGCCAGGTGTGTGTGTGTTTTAAATAAACTCTATTTTACCAAAAATCACAGTGTTGTTCAGTCCAAATTTGTTTACTTTAATCTGATCGAAGCCAAAAAGCTGACCCTGGCGCTGAAGCTTGTGTATGACGGAGACCAGAGGCCACAGCGGCTCCTCGCTGAACTCCGAGTCTCCGTGGGCTATTATGAAGGCCAACTCTGGCACGAACGGCTTTACCTGTACTTTACCTTCCGCTCCCAGCAAGTGCATCTCGCACCTCGCCCTGTTGTAGGGGTCGATGGCGGGACCGAAGCTGACCGATGATGTAAACTGCCGTAGGATAGTTTTCCTAAACACGAAGTCGGTCAGGTAGAGAATTACATGTAAGTTTCTCATGTAGTGGTTGGCTAGCTTGACCCTGGTGTGTCTGGGGTAGAACTTGGGGAGGTATTCTGTGAGGCAGTCCCGCAGGTTCTTCAGGTACCACCACTGCATCCGCCAAGACTCGCTGACGGTTGAGAACTGGACAGTTCTGGAGCGGTCGATGACGCCGTCGTCGTCGTAAGGCACGAGGGAGTAGACTAAAATGTCCGCGACGTCTTCCGTGAGGAACTGTTTGTTGGTGAGAAGACTGGTGGCTCCCTCTCCTTCCTCCTTCACTCCTTCCTGCTGGTCTCCTCCTTCCTGCTGCTGGTTTCCTCCTTCCTCCTGCTGCTCCCCTTCTCCCTCCTGCTGATCTCCTCCTCCCTCCTGCTGATCTCCTCCTCCCTCTAGCTGGTCTCCTCCTCGCTCCTGGTCTCCTCCTCCCTGCAGATGGCCTCCCTCCCACAGGATGACGGTGATCACTATAAACGCTAATAATTGGGCCCAGTTGGCCATGCTGATCCCAGCATAGAGCACTGTGGGCTTCTGGTGGACGCTGTGCAGCCTCTGTACCTCCCTGTACCGTCGCCACAGACCCGTCAAGCACCCCAGAAACGGTACGGCGTCCCACAGGGGGTGTCCAGCCAGGCGTGCCAACCTCGACACCTGCTGCAGGCAGCTCCTGGCGGCGACATCAGCCTCAGGAAGGACGAGGTGGTTCTCGAGGAGTCCAGGCAGGTCCAGCTGCATCGGACGCCACCAGAAGTCCAGCAGGTGGCGCCTTTGGGCGTCCAGCAGGGCCAGCAGCTGGCGCCTGTGGGCGTCCAGCAGCGCCTGGAGTGCCATCTGGCGGCGCATGTGGAGGTCCAGAGCCACTCCCGCCATCCACGTCAACATCCACACCATCAACAACATCACAATGGTCTTACTTGATACATTATACCACATATGTTTATACAATTTGACAATAACAATCATCTTGTGGTGTATCACGAGGTGAATAATGTTGTTTGTAAAGCTTATTCTACATTCCTGAGACATAAAGTGAGATGATTGTGGCTCTCTCTCTCTCTCTCTCTCTCTCTCTCTCTCTCTCTCTCTCTCTCTCTCTCTCTCTCTCTCTCTCTCTCTCTCTCTCTCTCTCTCTCTCTCTCTCTCTCTCTCTCCCCCTCACCGCGGTGGAGGTGAGAAAGACGCTGGTATCCTCAACCAACACTCCGCCAAGGGGTTGAATGAGCGCCCTGTGTTGACACAACCTGCCCCGGAGATGCTGTGGCGCCCCCCTGAGGGGAGGGGGAGATGGGGGGGAGGGGAAGGAAATGGGGGGAGGGGAAGGAAATGGGGGGAAGGGGGAGATGAGGGGAAGGGAAGGAGATGGGGGCTATCGCTCATACTCACGGAAGATATCGCTTATACTTATAAATCGACCGCGATTTACCCACAGCGACAGCGATTTACCCACAGCGACCGCGATTTACCCACAGCGACCGCGATTTACCCACAGCGACCGCGATTTACCCACAGCGATCGCGATTTACCCACAGCGACAGCGATTTACCCACAGCGACCGCGATTTACCCACAGCGATCGCGATTTACCCACAGCGACAGCGATTTACCCACAGCGACAGCGATTTACCCACAGCGACCGCGATTTACCCACAGCGACCGCGATTTACCCACAGCGACAGCGATTTACCCACAGCGACAGCGATTTACCCACAGCGACCGCGATTTACCCACAGCGACCGCGATTTACCCACAGCGATCGTGATTTACCCACAGCGACCGCGATTTACCCACAGCGACCGCGATTTACCCACAGCGACCGCGATTTACCCACAGCGACAGCGATTTACCCACAGCGACAGCGATTTACCCACAGCGACCGCGATTTACCCACAGCGACAGCGATTTACCCACAGCGACCGCGATTTACCCACAGCGATCGCGATTTACCCACAGCGACAGCGATTTACCCACAGCGACCGCGATTTACCCACAGCGATCGCGATTTACCCACAGCGACCGCGATTTACCCACAGCGACCGTGATTTACCCACAGCGACCGCGATTTACCCACAGCGATCGTGATTTACCCACAGCGATCGTGATTTACCCACAGCGACCGCGATTTACCCACAGCGATCGTGATTTACCCACAGCGACCGTGATTTATCCACAGCGACCGTGATTTATCCACAGCGACCGTGATTTATCCACAGCGACCGTGATTTACCCACAGCGACAGCGATTTACCCACAGCGACAGCGATTTACCCACAGCGATCGTGATTTACCCACAGCGATCGTGATTTACCCACAGCGACCGTGATTTACCCACAGCGACCGTGATTTACCCACAGCGACAGCGATTTACCCACAGCGACAGCGATTTACCCACAGCGACCGCGATTTATCCACAGCGATCGTGATTTATCCACAGCGACCGTGATTTATCCACAGCGACCGCGATTTACCCACAGCGACCGCGATTTATCCACAGCGACCGTGATTTATCCACAGCGACCGTGATTTATCCACAGCGACCGTGATTTATCCACAGCGACCGTGATTTATCCACAGCGACCGTGATTTATCCACAGCGACCGTGATTTATCCACAGCGACCGTGATTTATCCACAGCGACCGTGATTTATCCACAGCGACAGCGATTTACCCACAGCGATCGTGATTTATCCACAGCGACCGTGATTTATCCACAGCGACAGTGATTTATCCACAGCGACCGTGATTTATCCACAGCGACAGCGATTTACCCACAGCGACAGCGATTTACCCACAGCGACCGTGATTTATCCACAGCGATCGCGAGAAGCCGCCATTAGCGAGCGATAGTGTCCGTTATGAGTACTGTACCGCCTCATTAACTTACAACTGCACTGTAACCACTACGGCTGCCACCAGTGGGAGCTGATGGTACAGTGAAGATACAGTTACGTCCCTATATTTGTACCCTGATATTTTTATATTTGTACCCTAATATCCTTCTATTTGTACTCTAATATAATTCTATTTGTACCACGAATATCCTTCTATCCCCTAATATCCCTCTATTTGTACCCTAATATCCAGGCGATGAGTCACAATAACGTGGCTAAAGTATGTTGACCAGACCACACACTAGAAGGTGAAGGGACGACGACGTTTCGGTCCGTCCTGGACCATTCTCAAGTCGAAACGTCGTCGTCCCTTCACCTTCTAGTGTGTGGTCTGGTCAATCTACCACTAATATCCTTCTATTTGTACCATAATATCCTTCTATCTGTACCATAATATCCCATCCTGCTACCGTGGCGGTACTCACGGTAACCACGTGCTCTAGAGTACCAGTATGTAGTGATGAACCACCAGTCAGTAAACTTCTTGTACTATTCAGTCAATCAACTCCGGAGAAAATGAAGGAAAAAAAATCAAATTTAAATATTCCTAGGTCTAGTATAGCACATATATGAACTATATTAGGTCTAAGGTGGCGTGTATTAAGCCTAGTATTGCTAGGTTTGGTTAAGTCTTATATTTATGCTGTTGAAAAGGTTTCTAGTTTGTCCAAGTATATAAAAGTAAACGTTTGTGTTACTGATTTTGGTTTTTAAAAATTGTTTGAACAAAAGCCAACCAGTCCAGAACTCTACTGAATTCACTGAGAGGTTCTGGGGGCCAGGAACTGGAGCCCAACCATGATTTCTACAGTCGGAGCTGACACCCTACAGTAGGGTCAACCGGACACCAGAGTGCTGACACCCTACAGTAGGGTCAACCGGACACCAGAGTGCTGACACCCTACAATAGGGTCAACCGGACACCAGAGTGCTTACACCCTACAGTAGGGTCAACCGGACACCAGAGTGCTGACACCCTACAGTAGGGTCAACCGGACACCAGAGTGCTTACACCCTACAGTAGGGTCAACCGGACACCAGAGTGCTGACACCCTACAGTAGGGTCAACCGGACACCAGAGTGCTTACACCCTACAGTAGGGTCAACCGGACACCAGAGTGCTGACACCCTACAGTAGGGTCAACCGGACACCAGAGTGCTTACACCCTACAGTAGGGTCAACCGGACACCAGAGTGCTGACACCCTACAATAGGGTCAACCGGACACCAGAGTGCTTACACCCTACAGTAGGGTCAACCGGACACCAGAGTGCTGACACCCTACAGAGCACACTAACTACAACACCAAAAAAAATACAACCACAAGAACGGTTATAAATCACCACAATAAATCCAGGTCAGAGTATAACACCTGTAAGAGAGCTGGGAGGGGGGTTGGTTACTTGTAATTATGACTCTGTCAGAAACGGCCAACAGCTGGTGTGATTGATAACGACCCTCGGAGTCTTTCACCACCTTCTTAGAACTGTGATCTTGCACGACTTCACACTTCTGGAGCTGTGATCTTGCACGACCACACACACTTCTGGAGCTGTGATCTTGCACGACCACACACACTTCTGGAGCTGTGATCTTGCACGTTGCACGGCCACAGTCACCTGAGCACCACACACACACAGGGCCGGTATGAGGATCACACTCCAGCAGTGGCGACACTCACACTATAATGTGTGAGGAGGTGTGAGGTTGTGGAGCACACCAGTGTAGCAAGTCAAGAGGTGGAGCAGTCGACATTATACCCGTATGTGTTACTTCTACCGTCAGGATAGACAAGGCATTTACATTTATAACCAAAATTCATTGAAAATATATATATATATATATATATATATATATATATATATATATATATATATATATATATATATATATATATATATATATATATATATATATATATATATATATATGCGAACAAGCCTGAATGGTCCCCAGGACTATATGCGACTGAAAACTCACACCCCAGAAGTGACTCGAACCCATACTCCCAGGAGCAACGCAACTGGTATTATATATATATATATATATATATATATATATATATATATATATATATATATATATATATATATATATATATATATATATATATATATATATATATATATATATTTCATGCCCATGACACCACTCTTAACTTTTACATGTGAAAGGGAAGACATACCAACTACTACGAAGTTAATTAATCATGATGCAGGTCACATTTGCAGCAGAAAAAAAGCAACATTTGCAGCGATAACTAGACAATATGATGTTGCAAATGGGCGCTGTAGGTATACGAGGGGGAGACTTAGTGTTCCGTGACGAAGGTAACATCTTGGGAATGAAGTTTGACTCTTCAATTACCATGAAAAGTCACGTGTTTAACCTGACAAGCAAGACACATACTACAACACACTAACGTGTTTCCTCACACTCCAAAACGCACACTGACCACTTCGCAGCACACTCTAGAGTGGTTCACGGGAATTATCATACAAAATGTATATTACAAATTTCACCAAACATTAAGAAAATATCCACCATTCAACATTTTCTACCAATTCCATTTCACTACTCACACCTTCCTCACTCCCTCACACACCCATTCTCCATGTCAGCCCTCTACCCCGCGGCCTCATTAAATTCAGCATAATGTCCTTGTCCATTCCTTCCATATAGGCAAACCATACCCCCCCCTCCTCTCTCTCTCTCTCTCTCTCTCTTACCCTCTGTCATCTACGACTTCGTCGGGTAGGCGCTTCCATGGGTTATAACCCTATGGGTGGAACAGCATCTCCTGCTTTCAGTAATACAATGTGGCTTGTTGAGCTCCACGCTGTTGTCCCGTGCTGTGCCCTACACCTCACCGATAAATTAAGTGTTCCTTATTAATACCCTCCAACCGCACTATGAAATCACAATGGCAGGTCTCTGGGAATCACCAGAAGAAACCTGTATCTTAAGATGATATTCAATTGCAAGGAGCCGTGACCTGTCAGGACAGGCCATAGGATAGACCTGAGAGTCCATGGCCTGAGAGTCCATGGCCTGAGAGTCCATGGCCTGAGAGTCCAGTCACAGTAACACCAGATGGATTAAGAAAGTCAGTATTCTTTACCTGCAGAAATTCCCAGCCTCTTTTGTTTGGAGGAACTCTTGAAATATTTCGCCAGTCCGCGGGGGACCCCTCTACTCTAGCTGACACATTATGCTCGACTGGGAACCCTAGACGATGTTGAAAGTACCAATTCTGAATGTTATAACCAGCCCGAGTGTGAGCGGAGAATGAAGCCGACTGTGCTACAAGATTGTTGTTGTTTAAGATTCGCTACCTGGAACAAAAAGTTCCAAGTAGCACGGGCTATGGTGAGCCCGTAGTGGACTGTTTTTACTACAAGAGCAGGCAGATAACAGGTCCACACTAGCGAGACAACACAGGTAAACAAAGGCACTGATATCTTTAACACACTGCACAATTACCACCCACTGAACTCTTCACGTCGTGAACTTTACCGATAAATTCCTCAAAAATATAAGTTTTAATTAGGGGTAAACTTGTTAATTAATCTGTATTAAGGGGGAGATTACCCACGAAACTTGGGAACTTAAGATCACAAAGGAATACGTAATTGATTGAGTTTAAAGAATAAACAAATCTAAATGAATATCTTACTGAAGATGTTTGTAAGGAGGAAGAATACCCAGGTGAAGGTTGGCTGTCATGCCTGATGTGTCTCAGCTTCTAGCTCTATCTGTCAGTCTTTCCTAAACATCTGGAAAGCGACGGTCTCGCTTCATGCAGGTCGGCGTTCAATCCCCGACCGTCCAAGTGGTTGGGCACCATTCCTTTCCCCCCGTCCCATCCCAGATCGTTATCCTGATCCCTTCCAAGTGTAATATAGTCGTAACCCTGGAAACACAAACCGAAACTGTCTCTATTTCCCGCTTGTTACAACTTGTAATAAAGTTGTTACATCTTGGCTTAACGTGTTTATGACGTATTAGAACGTTGTTACAACTTGCTATATTGGTTGTTATAACTGGTTAGGAGGTGTTAAAACTTGTTCGAACGTTGTACCAACGTCGTAGTTTCGGTGTGTTTGGCGGGAATGGCTTAGTACTTTCTCCTCATAATTAATTACCTTATCTTGCCATTCTCTTAAGTCTTCTTTTGAAATGTCCGGCCTAGTTTGGTACTTGCTGTTAATCTGCAAATGTTATTGTCTAATAATGTGTAATTAATACATACATGTGCACACTCATCCCAGGACGGTCTTCAAGACATACATACACACATATGTACACCACACACACACACACACACACACACACACACACACACACACACACACACACACACACACACACACACACACACACACACACACACACACACACACACAAATGGAATGCATTAGGCAGTGATGTGGTGGAGGCTGACTCCATACACAATTTCAAGTGTAGATATGATAGAGCCCAATAGGCTCAGGAACCTGTACACCAGTTGATTGACGGTTGAGAGGCGGGACCAAAGAGCCAGAGCTCAACCCCCGCAAACACAACTAGGTGAGTACACACACACACACACACACACACACACACACACACACACACACACACACACACACCCCAGGACAGTCATCTTGAGGTTATCTTGAGATGATTTCAGGGCTTAGCGTCCCCGCGGCCCGGACCTCGACCAGGCTTCCTTTTTGTTACCCCCCCCCAAGAAACAACCCGTAGCAGCTGTCTAACTCCCAGGTACCTATTTACTGCTAGGTGAACATAGGCATCAGGGAGGTGAAAGAGACTCTGCCCATTTGTTTCCGCCTCCGCCGGGGATTGAACCCGGAACCTTAGGACTACGAATCCAGAGCGCTGTCCACTCAGCCGTCAGGTCATGGGGGAACCAATCTCAACAATTCCCCAGTGAAGTCCTTCTCGACCTCGTTTCTAGAGGCTGAATATGACAGCTTTTAATATTGTTGGACACTGTAACTAGTCTGTATTGCAACTACAGACGTAGTTACAATACAAACTATACCCTGGAAACACAAACCGAAACTCTCTCTATTTTCAGCTTGTTACAACTTGTAATAAAGTTGTTACATCTTGGCTTAACGTGTTTATGACGTATTAGAACGTCGTTATAACTTGCTATATTGGTTGTTATAACTGGTTAGGTGGTGTTAAAACTTGTTCGAACGTTGTACGAACGTCGTAGTTTCGGTGTGTGTTTGGTGGGAGTCTGTATTGTAACTACATCGTAGTTACAATACAAACTAGTTACAGAGAGAGTTACAGTCATTCCGGGTATTTTGTTTTGCCTTATGCTAATTGTCATATTTTACATATTTTAAGGTTCATCGTTAACTTATAGAGAATTATATAGCTATACTTCAAATTAGTTTTTACGTCAGTTCTATAGTCAATAGTTTACTATGTGCGAGCAGTCATAGACCACTGGATCCGGAACGTATGACTTATTGTGGAAATTGTATAATTAACATGGGGTTAATTTGCATACATGCACAGACGAGAGGTTTGGCTTTGAATACTAACTTTTAGTATAGTTTAGAAGGGTAATATACGGCAGCTAGGGTACACCTGCTGTGATAGCTAGGACGCTCTACTAGGATAACTAAGCCGCTCTACTAGGATAACTAGGACTCTACTAGGATAACTAGGCCGCTCTACAAGGATAACTAGGACTACTAGGATAACTAGGACTCTACTAGGATAACTAAGCCGCTCTACTAGGATAACTAGGACTCTACTAGGATAACTAGACCGCTCTACTAGGATAACTAAGCCGCTCTACTAGGATAACTAAGCCGCTCTACTAGGACAACTAGGACTCTTACTAGGATATCCAGGCCGCTCTACTAGGATAACTAAGCCGCTCTACTAGGACAACTAGGATTCTACTAGGATAACTAGACCGCTCTACTAGGATAACTAAGCCGCTCTACTAGGATAACTAAGCCGCTCTACTAGGACAACTAGGACTCTACTAGGATAACTAGACCGCTCTACTAGGATAACTAAGCCGCTCTACTAGGATAACTAGGACTCTACCAGGATAACTAGACCGCTCTACTAGGATATCCAGGCCGCTCTACTAGGATAACTAAGCCGCTCTACTAGGACAACTAGGACTCTACTAGGATAACTAGACCGCTCTACTAGGATAACTAGGCCGCTCTACTAGGGATAACTAAACCGCTCTACTAGGACAACTAGGATATCAAGGCCACTCTACTAGGATTACTAGGTCTCTACTAGGATAACTAGGCCGCACTTCTAGGTCAACTAAGCCGCTCTACTATGACAACTAGGACTCTACTAGGGGTAACTAAGAGTCTCTACTAGGAGACAGTACTCACCACTAGCGACCAGCAGGGCCAGAAGACACAGGCACTCCAGTGCCACGGTATGAAGCCATTTGCCCATATCTGGCACAGTCTGCCTTCCAATTCCACGAATTTACTAATAAAAACCGCAAAGTTACCTCCCAAGATTAGCCAATTAGATCAGTTCCCAAACAGCCGAGCCCACAGAACCAGGGTGAAGATTGGTTTCGAATGCTGTAATTCGGGTGTATTGGGAGAGATAGAGTTCCTTGTTTTGAGTGTTTTTGTTTTGGGGTGAAAGGGGACACGTGGTAGAGGGGAGAGGGAGGGCGAGGCGCGTCCGTCCTCCTTGGTGGTCAGAGGGATACTGAGGGTTTGCGAAAGCTCTTGCGAGGCGTTCATCATATCTTCAGCTGCCAAATGATACCAGCTGACTCGGTCGTACCTTTGGTGCGTGCGTGTGTGTGTGTGTGTGCGTGTGTGTGTGTGTGTGTGTGTGTATGTGTGTGTGTGTGTGTGTGTGTGTGTGTGTGTGTGTGTGTGTGTGTGTGTGTGTGTGTGTGTGTGTTGTGTGTGTGTGTGTGTGTGTGTGTGTGTGTGTGTGTGTGTGTGTGTGTGTGTGTGTGTGTGTGTGTGTGTGTGGGCGCGCGGATATTAATTTTATGGCTGGGCTCGCCCACCTAAGTGACTTCCTCAGTCATAAAACTATATATAACTATTCGTACTTCCTTACACACATACATGTGCTGAATATATTTCTGCAGCGCATCCCGGGAACGCACGCGCACGCACCCTCAAGCACGCACGCGCACGCACGCACACACACACACGCACATATTAGGCTAGTCCCAGAACTAAGAGGCATGAGTTACGAAGAAAAGCTGCGAGAAATGCACCTTACGACACTAGAAGACAGAAGAGTAAGGGGAGACATGATCACTACCTATAAAATTCTCAGAGGAATTGACAGGGTAGATAAAGATATACTGCTTAACACGGGTGGTACGCGAACAAGGGGACACAGGTGGAAACTGAGTACCCACATGAGCCACAGGGACATTAGAAGGAACTTTTTCAGTGTCAGAGTAGTTAACAGATGGAATGCATTAGGCAGTGATGTGGTGGAGGCTGACTCCATACACAGTTTCAAATGTAGATATGATAGAGCCCAGTAGGCTCAGGAACCTGTACACCAGTTGATTGAGAGTTGTGAGGCGGGACCAAAGAGCCAGAGCTCAACCCCCACAAGCACAATTAGGTGAGTACACACACACACACACACACACACACACACACACACACACACACACACACACACACACACACACACACACACACACACACACGAGTACGCCGCCTCATCATGAAGCCCCCATCTGAAGAAACACATAAGGAAACTGGGAAAGGTTCAGAAGTTTGCGACGAGACTCGTCCCAGAGTTACGAGGGATGGGGTATGAGGAACGCCTGAGGGAACTGTGCCTTACGACACTAGAAAAAAGAAGGGAGAGGGGGGACATGATAGGAACGTATAAAATACTCAGAGGGATTGACAGAGTGGACATAGACGAAATATTCACACGGAATAGTAACAGAACGAGGGGACATGGATGGAAGCTTGAAACTCAGATGAGTCACAGAGATGTTAGGAAGTTTTCTTTTAGCGTGAGAGTAGTGGGAAAATGAAATGCACTTAAGGAACAGGTTGTGGAAGCAAACTCTGTTCATAATTTTAAAAGTAGATATGATAGGGAAATAGAACAGGAGTTATTGCTGTAAACAACCGATGGCTAGAAAGGCGGGATCCAAGAGTCAATGCTCGATCCTGCAGACACAATAGGTGAGTACACACACACACACACACACACACACACACACACACACACACACACACACACACACACACACACACGCACACACACACACACACACACACACACACACACACACACACACACACACACACACACACACACACACACACACACACACACACACACACACACACAAAGAGTCATAAACAAGTGGACCAAACTGGATGAGGAACTTCTCGAAACCAATTCGATCCACAACATGAAATGTAAAAAAAGAAAAAACTAGTGCATAAAAGGTTACAGCATAGAACAAATGATCGCCTTAAGGCGGGGCTTAAGAGCACAGATGCTGGAGCCTGCAAGCGCAACTAGGTGAGTACACCAGAGTGGAAGTGGAGATGTCTGCGGGCAACACAACAGGGAGGTCATGTGGTACTCCAGCGGTGGCTGCCAGGATGTCTGCTGACCCTTAACCCTGACAAATACAAAGTAATGAGGACAGGTGAGTAAGGGAGGGGGGTGGCTCCAGAGAGAGAGAGAGAGAGAGAGAGAGAGAGAGAGAGAGAGAGAGAGAGAGAGAGAGAGAGAGAGAGAGAGAGAGAGGGAGAGGGAGAGGGAGAGAGAGAGAGAGAGAGAGAGAGAGAGAGAGAGAGAGAGAGAGAGAGAGAGAGAGAGAGAGAGAGAGAGAGAGAGAGGGAGAGAGGGAGAGAGGGAGAGAGAGAGAGAGAGAGAGAGAGAGAGAGAGAGAGAGAGAGAGAGAGAGAGAGAGAGAGAGAGAGAGAGAGAGAGAGAGAGAGAGAGAGAGAGAGAGAGGGAGAGAGAGAGAGAGAGAGAGAGAGAGAGAGAGAGAGAGAGAGAGAGAGAGAGAGAGAGAGAGAGAGAGAGAGAGAGAGAGAGAGAGAGAGAGAGAGAGAGAGAAAGAGAGAGAGTCTTCAACACATAACCTCTCGCCCGTACAACTACACATCAACAAAATATACCATCTGCAGCACACAACAGTCTGGTAAATATGAGTAAAGGCTTCACGGACCTGCACCACCACCATATAAGCCTTTAGAACGATCGAAAAGGTAAGGTTAATAATTCTAACACGAATTTTCTCAATATTTCTTATGTTTCTTTGTACTGTCGATGGTAATTGAAAAATCACTTGTCCGAAATTCATTTTATTTCTAGTCTGACGCCTGAACGCGTTTCGTAATAACTTATTACATTTTCAAAAACTTTATACACACTCAACTGTAACCTGTAAACACGCAAAATACGTCCATACTTATATTCGCATTTGGGTGAGGTGATATGGTACAAAAGTTTGAGGTGATTGACATTTACACATGATAGAACACGAACCAATGTTCGTGTTGTTATACAAACATAAGAATGGAAGTAACTGCAGAAGGCCTATTGGCCCATGATGGTTCCTCTTGATGCTTCTATATTGGTTCAGGGTCTTGAAGTAGGTAGAACTTAGTTGTGCATTAATTGGCTGTTGATTGCTGGTGTTGACTTCTTGATGTGTAGTGCCTCGCAGATGTCAAGCCGCCTGCTATCGCTGTATCTATCGATGATTTCTGTGTTGTTTGTTACGACTTCTCTGGTGATGGTCTGGTTGTGGGAAGTTTATATGTTCCTTGATGGAACCCTTTTGCTTATGCATTGTTAATCGCCTGGAAAGAGACGTTGTTGTCTTGCCTATATACTGAGTTCTTTGGGGCTTACAGTCCCCAAGTGGACATTTGAAGGCATAGACGACGTTAGTTTTCTTCAAGGCGTTCTGCTTGGTGTCTGGAGAGTTTTTCATGAGTAGGTTGGCCGTTTTTTGGTTTTATAGTAAATCGTCAATTGCATTTTCTGATTTTTGTCTGTAGGGATAATGTTCCTATTAACAATATCTTTCAGGACCCTTTCCTCCGTTTTATGAGCCGCCGAAAAGAAGTTCCTGTAAAATAGTTTAATAGGGGGTACATGTGTTGGGGTGTTACTTGACTCTTCAGAGGTTGCATGGCGTTTCACCTTTCACCTTTCTTTTTATGATGTCTTCAAGAAAACCATTAGAGAAGTTGTTGTTGACTAGGACCTGCAAAGCCCTACAGAGTTCTTCATCAACTTGCTTCCATCCTGAGCTATGGCTGAGAGCACGGTCGACGTAAGCGTTGACAACACTCCTTTTGTACCTGTCTGGGCAGTCACTATTGGCATCGAGGCACATTCCTATGTTTGTTAGTGTAGACTACAGAAATCAGAAATCTGAGTGATTTCTAAGTGCCCCCAGAAATCACACGAGACAAGCCCATGACATCACCCTAACAAGAGAAATGTTGAATAAAAACACTTGTATAATAGACAAAACCTAAGATGTAAGAAGATTATAAATTCTTGAAGCAATCTACATAAAAGTAGAACAACCCACCATAAATATTCAAATTATGAAACTGTTCACTCTACCCACCATGAGAGTAAGAACAAGACCAGAACGTTAAGATGCTAACATAGAAGACACTGCTTCACAAACACCGCCCACTACGCTTCATTAATCTTTGTATGTACCCATATATATATATATATATATATATATATATATATATATATATATATATATATATATATATATATATATATATATATATATATATGCGAACAAGCCTGAATGGTCCCCAGGACTATATGCGACTGAAAACTCACACCCCAGAAGTGACTCGAACCCATACTCCCAGGAGCAACGCAACTGGTAACTACAGGGCGCCTTAATCCGCTTGACCATCACGGCCGGACAAAAGGAAGTGATAGCCAAGGCTATTTGAACCACTTCCCCGCCGGCAACTCGGATGGTAATCTTGGGCATAGCATTTCACAAAATCACCTCATTCTTTGGGGCACATGTGAGGAACATAAATGCGAACAAGCCTGAATGGTCCCCAGGACTATATGCGACTGAAAACTCAAGTGGTTCAAATAGCCTTGGCTATCACTTCCTTTTGTCCGGCCGTGATGGTCAAGCGGATTAAGGCGCCCTGTAGTTACCAGTTGCGTTGCTCCTGGGAGTATGGGTTCGAGTCACTTCTGGGGTGTGAGTTTTCAGTCGCATATAGTCCTGGGGACCATTCAGGCTTGTTCGCATTTGTGTTCCTCACGTGTGCCCCAAAGAATGAGGTGATTTGGTGAAATGCTATGCCCAAGATTACCATCCGAGTTGCCGGCGGGGAAGAGGTTCAAATAGCCTTGGCTATCACTTCCTTTTGTCCGGCCGTGATGGTCAAGCGGATTAAGGCGCCCTGTAGTTACCAGTTGCGTTGCTCCTGGGAGTATGGGTTCGAGTCACTTTTGGGGTGTGAGTTTTCAGTCATATATATATATATATATATATATATATATATATATATATATATATATATATATATATATATA
>NC_091241.1:12951572-12954072 GCF_040958095.1 Procambarus clarkii | reverse complement strand
TCGTACCTAGTAGCCAGAACTCACTTTTTGGCCTACTATTCAAGGTCCGATTTGCCTAATAAGCCAAGTCTTCCTGAATTAATATATTTTTTCTAACTTTTTTCTTATGAAATGATAAAGCTACCCATTTCATTATGTATGAGGTCAATTTTTTTTTATTGGAGTTAAAATTAACGTAGATATATGACCGAACCTAACCAACCCTACCTAACCTAACCTAACCTATCTTTATAGGTTAGGTTTGGTTAGGTAGCCGAAAAAGTTGGGTTAGGTTAGGTTAGGTAGGTTAGGTAGTCGAAAAACAATTAATTCATGAAAACTTGGCTTATTAGGCAAATCGGGCCTTGAATAGTAGGCCAAAAAGTGAGTTCTGGCTACTAGGTACGACATATATATATATATATATATATATATATATATATATATATATATATATATATATATATATATATATATATATATATATATATATAGCAACTTGAAAGTACTTAAGGAATTTTATGTCTCATTTTCCTTCGTGGTCAGGGGAAAGCGCCAAGCCATCACGACTATATATAACACTTGGAAGGGGTCAGGATATAAGGATTTGGGATGGGACGGTGGGAAGGAATGGTGCTCAACCACTTGGACGGTCGGGGATTGAACACCTTCGTGGTCAGACATTGTCATATTATTAAACACGTGTTAATTTCTTGGTGATTTACACACACACAAAAAAAACGGACACAGAGAAAGATCTAGGAGTTGATATCACACCAAACCTGTCTCCTGAAGCCCACATAAAGAGAATAACGTCTGCGCCATATGCGAGGCTGGCTAACATCAGAACGGCGTTCAGGAACCTGTGTAAGGAATCATTCAGAATCTTGTACACCACATATGTAAGACCAATCCTGGAGTATGCGGCCCCAGCATGGAGCCCGTACCTTGTCAAGCACAAGACGAAGCTGGAAAAAGTCCAAAGGTATGCCACTAGACTAGTCCCAGAACTAAGAGGCATGAGTTACGAGGAATGGCTGCGGGAAATGCACCTTACGACACTGGAAGACAGAAGAGTAAGAGGAGACATGATCACTACCTACAAAATCCTCAGGGGAATCGACCGGGTAGACAAGGATAAACTATTCAACACGGGTGGGACGCGAACAAGGAGACACAGGTGGAAAATGAGTACCCACATGAGCCACAGGGACGTTGGAAAGAACTTTTTCACAGAGTAGTTAACAGATGGAATGCATTAGGCAGTGATGTGGTGGAGGCTGACTCCATACACAGTTTCAAAAGTAGATATGATACAGCCCAGTAGGCTCAGGAACCTGTACATCAGTTGATTGACAGTTGAGAGGCGGGACCAAAGAGCCAGAGCTCAACCCCCGCAATCACAACTGGATAAGTGCACACACACACGCTCGTCCAGCAGCCGTCGATGTTTCCACGAAAGTAACTCAAGTGCCCAATTAAAACGCGCTTTAGTGAATCCCAACAGCTTGAGAACGTCCTTTACCGCAAGGCGTACGATTCATCCTCCTGCTCATAAACTGACTGATGCTCGATAACATTTTTTTTTTGGTCGTTGATTTACCAGTTTAATCCTAATTCTCAATGTTTCTTTAATCCTAATTCTCAATATATATATATATATATATATATATATATATATATATATATATATATAAATATATATATATATATATACACCTGGAGTGTATACAATGCATAATAAAGCACAAAAAAATATTCAAGGAAGGGGGTGGTAGGAGAAAAGCACACAGAAACTGTATTGGAGGGGATCTAAACATTCCCTCTAATGCGTTATGCGTGGTTTCCTCCGAGGCTATGGGTCCCCCTTCTTCCAGCTAGAGGTGGTACTCCCTTTCTATATATATATATATATATATATATATATATATATATATATATATATATATATATATATATATATATATATATATATATATATATAAATATATATATATATATAAATAAATATATATATATAAATATATATATATATATATATATATATATATATATATATATATATATATATATATATATATATATATATATATATGTCGTACCTAGTAGCCACAACTCACTTTTCAGCCTACAATGCAAGGCCCGATTTGCCTAATAAGCCAAGTTTTCATGAATTAATATATTTTCTCTAATTTTTTCCTTATGAAATGATAAAGCAACCCATTTCATTATATAAAAGGTCAATTTTTTTTATTGGAGTTAAAATTAACGTAGATATATGACTGAACCTAACCAACCCTACCTAACCTAACCTAACCTATCTTTATAGGTTAGGTTAGGTTAGGTAGCCGAAAAAGTTAGGTTAGGTTAGGTTAGGTAAGTTAGGTAGTCGAAAAGCAATTAATTCATGAAAACTTGGCTTATTAGGCAAATCGGGCCTTGCATAGTAGGCTCAGAAGTGAGTTCTGGCTACTAGGTACGACATATATATATATATATATATATATATATATATATATAT
>NC_091241.1:12929072-12946572 GCF_040958095.1 Procambarus clarkii | reverse complement strand
AATTTTCTGCTGTTTGACTTGTATCCTTCCAGAACGCTTTGACACGCCATTAATGTATGTGGTTTGGGTGCAGACGATGAGTCAGTAATGTGACTGAAGAGTGTGATAGCCATCCCACACATCTGAAAGTGAAGAAACACCAATGTTTCAGTCCTCCTGGGTCATTATCAAGTTGATCAAATTGGTAATGGTCCAGAACAGACTGAAACATTGTCATTTCTTCACATTCATGTGTGTGTGTTGTTTGGGTGTTTAGGCAAACCTTGCTTTTTAAATTATACGATTCCAATTATATCGTTTCCTAAAGTGTTATAATTTGTACTGTAACATTTTTGCAAGTTAGTCATTCTTACCGAGCCCAACATGGCAAGTGGCACCTATGGATCTGTATCCACAATCCTTAACTC
Organism: Procambarus clarkii; assembly: GCF_040958095.1. Classification (NCBI taxonomy): domain Eukaryota; kingdom Metazoa; phylum Arthropoda; class Malacostraca; order Decapoda; family Cambaridae; genus Procambarus; species Procambarus clarkii. The sequence continues at coordinate 12,946,165 of NC_091241.1, read as the reverse complement.
AAGTTAGGCAAGAGGTTCTTTAAGTTTGGAGTTTGTGTAAGATACATAAAGTCTCGGCTGTTAAGTTGCCCAGTCAAAGAACATGGACTAGAATTTTAAGTTATTTCTTAAATATTCTTTATAGTAACAGGAGGTGCAGGTGGTGTTTGTGCATGTGTCTTGGTCTTCACATGGCTGCTGTCTCTCTTCCCTACTTGCATGCACTGCTGGGGTTTTGTCTTATATAATTTTTTCAAATTTGTCTCACACATACATGTGAACCCAGAGAACCTTAGGCCGACCACAATTAGTATGTCGGCTAACTGTAAGAAACAGTTCCAAAGGGAGCTGTATTACTGTATTTTGAAATGGGATAACCAAACCTTACATCATATTGTATATTTGGTATAAAAACAATGCTGTCTAATGTATGTCACGTACTTAACCCTAGAACATTATCAGAACATTGGTATTTTTTTCATTGACTACTCCATAGCAGTAGGCAAGGTTGGCCATTCTCAGTGCAGGGCCTGCAAGTATGTACAATCAACAGGATTTGATTTGCAACCACAAACTGAGTGGTACAGAAAGGTCCCCAATCACTGATTAGTATAGGGCTGATATTTAAATAAAAAATAAAAATAAATGGGAAGTTTATAAAATTACACTACAACCAAGTCTATAAATAAAGCATGGTCCTGTAAAGTCGCCACAGCCTGATGGGTACTCGCATAAGAAGGTGTATCGGCCAAAACTGAAGAATGGTATCAAAAAATGGTACAGTACACACCTGCAGATGAAGACTCCTGAATCCACCAAGCTGCATGATGGCAGCAACACGAATGGCTTTTAGAATCTAAATGCACTGACACACACACACTGTGAAAGGGAAAAACAGCAGTTGTGCATGGAATCAAATGGGAAAGCCATAACAACCCAGATAAAACCTTACAATACAATAAACCCTACAGGGATGAGAGGCCATTGGCACCATTACACCATTAGTCAGGTGCACTGAACAAAGCACAAGCATCGGTATATAGCAAACATCAAATTCCAACTTTGAGCACTCGGCAAAGATAGGAATGGAATGGAATTATCAGGAGAAAGTGCTAAACCATTACACCTATACCTGTATAGAACTTAGAACTGTACTATCCAATACATTAAAGCCTGTGAGCCTGTGTAACTTTTTTGATGTTCATCCTATCTGTTCTCATGGAGCAAAGGATCTATCTAACAGACACTTATGGATTTTCTTAATCAGAACAAAATTCCACTCAAACTGCCATGGTCAGTCATACGATAATGCCTCAAATATGTATGGACTTACTGGATGAATCCGTGCTTACTGGACTGCAAGCACGGATTCATTTTTTTTTTTTTTTTTGAGATATATACAAGAGTTGTTACATTCTTGTACAGCCACTAGTATGCGTAGCGTTTCGGGCAAGTCCCCTTCATCAACTCAATGAGTTTGCCATCTATGTCTCCTGTGCTGAATACAGCCTGAACTTGGTGGGAGTAAAAGCAGCAGAGTGTTGTCTACAGACTATAAAATTTTTTGACTTTGTTCAGCATCTGTATTAATTTTTTGCTGGTTCTACTCCTCACTGGAATGTATTGTTATCGTCTTTAGGAAAAGACTTTGGGGTCAAGCGTCTGTCTGACACACGATGGTTAGGACATTTTGATGCTGTTCATGTTCTGTATGGGGATTTTGGGAAAATAAAACATGCACTGGATTCTCTCTCAGCTGACAATGAACAGCAAATGAATAGCGAGAGGGATAAGGATTGAGCCAAAAAATTTAAAACCTGGAAACAATCTCTCACAATTCTTTGGAATGACATGCTAGAAAGAATAAACAAAACAAACAAGATCCTGCAATCAAAAGATGTGAACATGCTTGTTGCCATGAATCTTCTAAAGTCTATGAAAACCTATCTTCAGGAAACTAGAAACAAATTTAGTGAATATGAATTCAAATCCAAGAGTAAGTGTCCAGTTACAGATTACAGTGATGGGAAAAAGCGGAAAGATCTCATTAAAACCGAAAAATTCAAGATGGAAACTTTCCTCCCTATTCTGGACACTAATCTTAGAACTGACAAAACATGCAGATGCTTATTCACTGATTGGAAATCTCTTTTTCTTTCTTCAGTGAATTGAAAACCATTGCTTCTGATGCACTGAAACAAAAGTGTGAACGTCTGGATAATATGTATCACAAAGACTGGAATTATGACCATTTAGATGAATGTGAAAATTATGTGAAAATGGCATCCTGAAGACCATTGACTTCATGCCAATAATAAAGCAATTCTCTGAAAAGAAATGCCGCAAATGCTTGTTATAATAAGAAGTTTGTAGTAATTTCATACTGTGCCATCAATCTGTATAGCTTACTGAGTATTTTTGTGTTTCTAAAGCCTTGTGTATTGTTCAAATACACAAGGCTTTAGTACTGTTTCTAAAGCCTTGTGTATTGTTCAAATACACAAGGCTTTAGTACTGTTTCTAAAGCCTTGTGTATTGTTCAAATACACATGGCTTTAGTACTGTTTCTAAAGCCTTGTGTATTGTTCAAATACACAAGGCTTTAGTACTGTTTCTAAAGCCTTGTGTATTGTTCAAATACACATGGCTTTAGTACTGTTTCTAAAGCCTTGTGTATTGTTCATAATACTGTTTCTAAAGTACTGTATTGTAGTACTGTATTGTAATGCTGTTTCTAAAGCCTTGTGTATTGTTCATAATACTGTTTCTAAAGTACTGTATTGTAGTACTGTATTGTAATGCTGTTTCTAAAGCCTTGTGTATTGTTCATAATACTGTTTCTAAAGTACTGTATTGTAATGCTGTTTCTAAAGCCTTGTGTATTGTTCAAATGTTTATCATGTTGATTAGTTGCTGCTCTACAACATGTTTTTAATGTTTTAACAACAGTTTTGTTGAAGTGCTAATAAAATAAATATATGCTTAATATTGACTATTTACTTTTTATCCCTGTTAGTGGTTGTCATAGGGGCCCGAGCACACTGGTTTACCCAGGGGCACATAATGCTGTTAAGACGGCCGTAGTGGATCCACATCTGTTTACATATCCATTTCAAACAAATATTTTGATAATAAATTGAGTGATGAATGGGCTCTTGTTTTTAACCATGGTACAGTAATTTGAATTGGGAAAATATTGTAGATATATAAATGTCATATATTCTTCAATGCTTGATTAATAATACTTGTTAGATTTCTTCACAATACATAACTGTAATCATGAATTAATTTTGGTACGCAAAAACATATTTACCATAGTTTGAAATGTCATGTTAGTCCTAAATTGCCTGTATAGAGTCCTTGTGTCCAGGTTTTCATAATCATTTATGCTCTTCAACTACTGCCTCTCCTCAAGCAACCCCCCTTTTTCTAATTCCTGACTCCTGTTACCATTTCTGTGATTCCAATTGCAAATAACTACTCGTGCATCCAGGCTGGTTGATTATGGGCACATAGAACAGCTGGTTCGTGAGGTGACTGAAACCGTCACTCTGAGAAGACAAGCCTCTGTTGGCACCGTTCAGCATGCTCTACTTTCAAACAAACTGAGAACCAGCATACCTCAGGTGAGCATTGTGCTCTTCTAATATCATTAACTTAGCTTCTCTTGGAAAGTAAACAGTATAAAAGTAACTTGCAAAGATTCTAAATAAAGCCTCACATGCGTGGGTGTCCGCGGTTCAAGTCTCCTAGTGCCCAGGTGAATGAAATGTTTATTTCCACTGAAGTGTGGATGACAATTTATTCTAAATAAACATCTCAAATGTAGACTAAGAAGTGGTTATTGGGGATAGTGTTGACAAGCTGAAAGATGCATAAGGTAAGTAGGACACCATTTAGTCTGGCAAAGTGCTGTACCTGAGTACAGACTGACACTAGAGGGGAGCTACAGCATCCGAGAAGTCCACAGGTTAGTCCTAAGTGAATGAAGCATGCTTATAGTAAATTGGTGCATGAGTAGTTGCTTATTGTAAATTATACAGCTTTGCTGATATATTCTAATTTCTGCTTATAGAGTAGTCAGACCCATAACACACAGAAAATCAGCTCTAGCACATTAAGGAAATAGCAAACCACCACCAACATACAATCAGAACAGTCTCTCCCCATGAACAGGCCTCACAGAGGAGAACAGGTCACATGTCTCAAAGGTAAAATTGCCTATTTTACTGGGTTCATCATCTAGCACTGTTATGTCAGCATGTTTTTGTATTACACTAGATGCATGAACTTTGACCAATCATCACTGACTACCTTCCTGAGCTCATCTTCTTCAGCATCTTCCCAACCATGACATCCTGGATATTCTCGTTGCAAAATTATTGACAGCATCAATAGTAGTTACGCACATTTTATAATTGGATTTATATGATTTTTCTGGTAACTGCTATTCATGGTTATTTCTAAATTCATTCTTTTCAATGTCATCTTGTTTTCTAAACTGTCTCTTCAGGTTTCACATGCAATATATAGCTAGGACTGTAAGCTATAACTATTGTACTGTATATAATAATCCACTATCTTAGTGTACAGTACTAAGTCAGGAGTGGAACTGATCTGGTCGTATCCTCGGGAAAACTGTAAATTGTTATGGTGGACAGCTTATAACAGGTTGCCAACTAGTCGAGACATCTTTTGGCTACTTACTTTTACCCATACAGTAATGGAAATTTGTCTCCCGGACAGAATTATTCATCAGTTGGGAGACACGTCCCACCTGGACCAATGACACGGATACTTTTTAACATGTTGGGAGTTGAAAGGTACTGTGTTTAGTACCACTTACGGGCTATTCATGCCCGTGCCACCTCTTGGGTGGCTTAATCTTTATCAATCAATCAATCTACTGTGTTTAAATGAATGATCAGTATTACTTGGAACAAATACAGTATTTCTTAAATGCTGGGACTTAAATTGACTTATTTTAAAGTAAACTAAATTGCATGAAATTCTATTTTAAGCCTTTCTATTAAAGGATTTCATTGTCACATAAGTTGCTTGGTGCTTAATTACACTGATTATTTAATTCATATCACTTTAATGTTGCATTTTCATGAATTCAGAACCACATTTACAATGGAAAGGTTTCTCTGTTATTCTCATTTATAATAAGGACATGGAGTGAGGTGATTGTGGTGGGAAAGCAACCTGTCCTCCCAAAGAGAACGTCGCATTTTGCTCGTATGCATTATATAAGGCCAAAAATTGTACTAGAAAATGGAAGCGGCTCGTGAAAGTGACATACTGTCCCGTTTTCTGTTTTGGGTCCTCAGGTAGGTTCGGAGAGGACACTTTAAATTAACCATTTTCTTGACATTGGGAAACCTTAGGAGGACAGGCTGGGGAAGGAGTGAGGCAGTGTGTGTGGATTACCACACTGGGATAGGGATGATAAGGGAGGTTGAGTATTCTGACTGTTCTCACATTTTGACAGGCATCTAATTTAAAGTGGCTTTGTCTAACCATAAGCATATGAACCTAAACAAATGCACCTACCTATTAAGGCTGATGCTCAACACTTTGAGAATGCCTGCAAACTGTCACCTAAATTCCACTAAGGCACAATAATTTGAATGCTACTGTTGACATCTAAATTAAAGTGCATTAAGCATGAAAATGTGTTGGTGTATTAACTTTGATGTTAGTACAGTACAGTATTGGGGCTAGTTAAAGGCCCCATAGCTTAAGGCTGTTAATGTACTTATACATACAAAGTTGTGGACACTTACACATAAAATATATTCAGAACACAAGGCAAAAAAAAAGATGTCATCCCAAGATGAGACGGCATACATGCCCTATACTGAGTCTTCCCAAGATGAGACGGCATATATGCACCATACTGAGTCTTTCCAAGATGAGACGGCATACATGCACTATACTGAGTCTTCCCAAGATGAGACAGCATATATGCACCATACCGTGTCTTCCCAAGATGAGACGGCATACATACATACCGTGTCTTCCCAAGATGAGACGGCATACATGCACAATACCGTGTCTTCACAAGATGAGACGGCATACATGCACAATACCGTGTCTTCACAAGATGAGACGGCATACATGCACAATACCGTGTCTTCACAAGATGAGACGGCATACATACATACCGTGTCTTCCCAAGATGAGACGGCATACATGCACAATACCGTGTCTTCCCAAGATGAGACGGCATACATGCACAATACCGTGTCTTCACAAGATGAGACGGCATACATGCACAATACCGTGTCTTCACAAGATGAGACGGCATACATACATACCGTGTCTTCACAAGATGAGACGGCATACATGCACAATACCGTGTCTTCACAAGATGAGACGGCATACATGCACAATACCGTGTCTTCACAAGATGAGACGGCATACATACACAATACTGTGTCTTCCCACAATGAGAGGGCTATGAATTTTCCACATAAGGCATCATAAACAATTACAGTACTTCATAATGTGAATAATGAGCTTCATCTTATGTAGAACATTTTAAATGCTCAGGCTATCTAGATTGGCTTTTATAATCTGTCGTAACTCTGTTAGCACTATTATGCACTATGTCGGGTTTAAGTATGAGCAGGAATGATTATTCATTGTGTTGGCAACAGGGTTTTATACTCCCAGGTCTCAAGACTAATGTACTACTGGTCAGAGGCAAATATCACGAGGAAAAGTTGAGCCCAATAACTATACAGTACAGCACTTAGAAGGGATATTTATTAACAAATACAGTATGTGGTTACTGAATTGGCTGCATTTCTCTTGTGTATTGGCAATGAGAGAATATAAATGTTATGATCTATTTTGTTCTTTCAAATTTTGGATTACAAAGGTTCTTAATTATGGGAGTAGTCAGTTGGGAATAAGTAAGAGAACAAAATAATATGTGGGGGGGAAAATAAGTTATATAAGTTCTGCTTTTTATGCGGCTTGAATCAGTTTAATGTGTTTATGTAGTACAGTATGTTGATTGTATTTGTGGGCCATTAGTCAGCATTGGTGTAAGTCAAATGTAACCCAGACAGCAAATTATATATTATTTGTAGTGCACGTTTGTAGGTTGTTGACTGTGAGGGTTGGACATAGAGGTGAGAAAGTCTTGAGATGATTTAGAATACTGTGGTTATTCACCCCCCCCCCTCCATCCACACCCACATACACCCCCCAAAATATACCTGTACCTGTTAAATATGTATGTAAATATACCTGTTAAATATTAATATTTAACAGGTATATTAAATGATGTTAGAAAGATGCCCAGAGATAAGAATATTTGTAGGAGAAGTTACAAAAGATTTCTCCATGAAACAAAATATTTGAAATTGTTTTAGTAACATTGTTATGTTGGAAATCAAAGATATAATATTGGAGAATCTGTAATCCTAGAACTAGATAATTATGGTTAATAGTGACATTTAATCTAGAAGTAATGATAGTTATATAACGTGTTTAATTGTTAGATGAGCAAGTCAACTAGGATAAAGTGACATACCTTGTGTGTGTAAGTGCAAAGTGCACTTACACACACACAAAGTGCAATAAGAGAATATACACACTTGTACACAAAGTGTGTGTGTGTGTGTAAGTGCACGAACAAAGTGCAAACATGGTTGGCTGTGACCTTTTTTTTACGATATGTGAGTTAGTGTTTGAACGCATTCTAGTGTGGTATCTTTTTTTATATTTTTTTATATTTTAGATTTTTTTTTTATCACAGACAGTGAAGCAAGTAGAGGACCTGATAGCAAGATTAGACGACTGGGAGTTACGGGACTTGACTCCGGCAGAACGTGAGAGACGAACACGTCTTTGTGAAAGGTTTCAAAGTGCTCTAAAAAAAGCAGATATGGATTTTAATGAGTAAGTTCTAAAATTTAGAAATCACTGTATTATAAGTAATAGTGTGAGAGATAACTCTGGCTTATAATGTTTAAATGGGCAGCTATTCTGAGCAGTCATTTTGCAATTCTCATAAGTTACATATCCAGCACACCTTGAAGGCTTATGACTTAACCATGCGAGCTATACAGTATATGACATTAGCAACACAAGAGACTGAAGCACCCATTAAGATTTGTATATGGTGGTTGGAAATGACTGGAGACTATGTCATCCAACTTCAAGAAAATGATACCTACCTTGAGGTTACCTTGAGGTGCTTCCGGGGCTTAGCGTCCCCGCGGCCCGGTCGTCGACCAGGCCTCCTGGTTGCTGGACTGATCAACCAGGCTGTTGGACGCGGCTGCTCGCAGCCTGACATATGAGTCACAGCCTGGTTGATCAGGTATCCTTTGGAGGTGCTTATCCAGTACATGCCTGTCTATGATTCCCAGTGTTGTCATGCTGTGACCATCAAATGGAACTCTGAATTAATTTAGTCATCAATTACAGACAGGCTTGCACCACCTCACAGCCACCAAGCAGTATCACCTCTCCACCTTATCTCGAGGTTATCTTGAGATGATTTCGGGGCTTAGTGTCCCCGTGGCCCGGTCCTCGACCAGGCCTCCTTTTTGTTACACCCCCCCCCCCCCCCCCAGGAAGCAGCCCGTAGCAGCTGTCTAACTCCCAGGAACCTATTTACTGCTAGGTAACAGGGGCATCAGGGTGAAAGAAACTTTTTGCCCATTTGTCTCTGCCTCCATCGGGAATCGAACCCGGAACTTCAGGATCCGAAGCGCTGTCCACTCGGCTGTCAAGTGCCCACCTTGAGGTCTTATGTTTCATACTCTTCTTGCATGTGAAAAAGAGGCTGCAAAACTCTGAGGTCTGTGAGAGTTAGGTAGGAAGGGAAGAAGAGAGAACAGGAATGGCAAAATGATGTGACCTGCTCAGAAAGATGGTTTCCTGAATTCAGATTATTTTCCGAGCTTTTATTTTACCACTCGTATAAGTTAGCATTTAATAAATATAACTAATTAAATATACACATTAATAAAAATTTATGGAAACCAGTGCTGCCTGAGAAGAGAAATGTCTGCACAGTGATACAGCAGGGTTTTTTTTTTTTTAATACACTGCTCTATGATATTCTTTGAGATGTTACTGATTACCTCCATGTAGAATGCATCACAGCCAGATGAGGTAATTTTGTGGAAAGACTAGTGCAACAAGATGGTGTCAAGGACACTGCAGCTTAGGTATAACCCTGGCCTTTATGATGTATCAAATCGGCATTTCAGAGTTTTACCACTATTAATCCCAACTTAAACAAGTTCCTGCTATTCCCATTAACAACACTATACAGCCAGGACGGGTTGACATTCAGCACTGATGCAACACCAGCTTTTTCGAATGTCTCTCTTATCAGGTCTTATTGGTGCAAGATACTGGAAAATACTCAGTCCAGTCTGAAGTCACAAATAGATGGTACTGTACTTTGTATTCACTCAAAAGTCCTCCTAGTGCTATTTGTCATCTCGGGGAATGTAAAACTGATGTGGTCTTGCTATGTCTGAGGATCTGGGTGTCTAGATGTTTGGGCTAACTTGGATTGGGTCACTTTTCTTAGTCTTAAGTTCCATCTGGTTTCATTCTGCAGCACAGACAAGTCAAGCCCCGCTCTGTATGTTTTGTAGACATGGTGCTCTAGTTCATTCTTGCCAGAGAGAACAACCAAGTGCCTTGCAAAGACACCAAATTTTCATCTACATTCAAAGCTTGTTCTTTTTAATAAGCCGCTCCTACATTGATATGCTAATATTATTTGATTAAATCTGGATTTAAATAATAATGGCTACTGGACATTTGCGCGGTTAAAAGTACATACTGTACAGTCTCTGCTAAAGAGCTGTTTCAGTCAAGACTAAAATAAGTTTGGTTATTTAATTTGTGCGTCCATCTCTCTGTGTGTTTGCATGTCACTAGTTACATTATGTTTGCGTTGGTAGGTAATAAAATACACTAAATTTTCTATTCCGTAGGAGAAAATACCAATCAATTGGGCCAGCTGAGAGCGCTGCCTCAGGTTGGCATGTAGAGGACGACTCAGTGGACACCAGCAGCCTGACTGTTGATCAGCTACGTCGGCAGCAAGGACGTATTCTTGAAGGTGTGATCTTGATACAAGTGATTTTGTAAACATTCTCAGGTTTTTGTCAATCTTCAACTGCAAGTCTGACTGTTTCTAACTTATTTTATTTAACGTTGAAACTAAGAGTGTAAAAAGAAATTTCACATTTGTATTAATTACAATTATAAGGCTTCATGAATTTCACGTAAATTAGAAATTTGTCCAAAAGACACAAGTTTAATATTATTTGCATGCAGATATATATTTTAATTTTAATTAGCGAGTTTTAAATGAGCTTAGCAATAAAAGCATAGAGGCAATGGCTGTAAAATTTTAATACAGCTTCGAGCAGTGTAGGTAGTAGATAGTTTTGCATCAATTATCCAAGGAAACATGCATACAGTATTACTAGCAGTGAAAATAAGGAAATATTAATTTTTAACGGATCAGAAGTGAAAATAGTACGTGAATGTATGAAAAATAATAACAAAATATATTAGATAACTTAAGGTTCATGAAATATGTGAGAGAGAGTTGCAGTGTTTGTGCAACAAAGTTGAGAGCTCTGATACACAACTGGGAAGACTTCAGAAAGAAGGTGGCATAAAGCGACATATTTGTATATGTAACAGTATTAATAAAATAAAATAAAGTATTTGTGTACATGGAAAAACATTTTCACCCCAAGATATTTCAACTGAGATTTGCTACTTAATACAAAATGCAGTGTAGAAAATGTCACTTCCAGAAAAGCCTATGGATGGGTCTTCTCTACCTCTGTAAACACAATACCTGATAGGGGGGGGGGGGAAGAATTGGCATGAAAAAGTGTCATCTCATATGGAATACGTATCAATCATTTAACATAGTTTACTATTTATTGATACTCCATGTGACCTAGAGCATGCTGGTTGGTGCAGTCTGTGTACAACTATCTGAACCTCGGTTCGATTCTCAGGCAAGGAGAGCGAGATATTTGGGTACATTTCCTTTCATCTGATACTTTTGTTCACCTGGCAATAAAAAGGAAGCTGAGAGATAGGCAACTGTTGTGGGTTGCATCCTAGCTGAGGTCACTTGTTGACCAGGGAGGAGCTTATTAAACCTAACAGGATTCCTGTTCCCAACACTGGGACACTTGTGTATTCAGTTCATCAGTAAATATTATCATTTTTCAGAGCAAGAGTCTGGGCTTGATGCATTGTCTAAAGTTGTAAGTCAACAGAAGGAAATTGCCAAAGCTCTTGGTAACGAGGTCGTGGAACAGAATGGTAAGTCAGACGACTTTTGCCTTTAGTGCATGTGTGATGTGGGTATATAAGCCATTAATGCATACTTAGGGTAGTGTGATGTGGGTATATAAGCCATTAACTCATACTTATTGTAGTGTGATATGGGTATATATAAGCCATTAACTCATACATGTTGCAGTATGGGGAAGGAGGCACATAAGCTGTTATTTTAGGATTATGACTTGATAAAGCTCATCCTAAGCCAAACTTTGTCTTGTTATCCTGTGATGTTTTGCTTCAGTTTTGTCCACAACCTCCTCCCCAACACCCAGGAATGTCAGTGTCACACTTTGTAACAAATATTTTGTTCATCATCCTAACCATGTTAGCTCTTCATTGTTGCTCATACTGGATCAGATATCAAACTCAGGTCATCGTGCGAGGATTCGGTGAATAAAGATTAATGTCTCTTGTTTTCAACAGACTTACTCGATGACATTGCTGACCGCACAGATAACGCACAGAACAATGTTGTTAATGAAACCGACCAAATCTCCATGGTGACAAAAAAGTCAAGGACATGGCGTAAGTATTGAGATTGATATGAATCTAAAGCAATTTTTATACATCCAAAAAAGTTGTCAAATGGTAGTGTTACTACCATTTTTGTAAATCTTGATATTTTGCAGCAAGAATGTCACATTTGACCTTGCCAGACTTTGAACACTGAGGGGCGTTTGGAATAAGGATACCTGATTGATGGGTGAATGTGAATAAGTAAAGCTCATATAATGCCAGCAGTATATTCTTAAGAAATCAAATGTGCCTCATATTTGGTTGTAAGATTATTATTTGGTGGCATTATTTGAGGGTCCCCGGGTATGTTATATGAGAAATGGGGCTAAGAGTTGAACTGAAAGAGTTTTCTTTGGGGGGGGATTTTTTTTTTTTTTAGGTTCTCTGGTCTTGAATAGGTAACGTCTCTAGTCTCTACTAGACACTTGTGCAAGCTTTTGATGGACTAAAATATAGTTATACAGTACAGTACTGTATTATATTTTTTGCAAAAGTTAGGTTATGAATCATAAGAGACACTGTTCTATAAAATGACACTGAAATGGATCCTGTACATACAATACCTATGGATATATTAATGAAAAATTAGCAGGGTGTGAACACCCTGATTGCTGATCTCCAGACAAAGGGGTATTTTACTCATTCCCCACGTAATTACAGTGATATTAGAAATGTTAACACATTTTTATCCTGTAACCCATATTAAAATTCAAGTCTATCAAATGTGGTGGGGGTTATATCACACAAGTGCAGAGAATATCACAATGTGTCTGTAACAAGTTATACAAACCCACCCACCCACCCACACACACACACACACACACACACCCACACACACACACACACACACACACACACACACACATGAAAGGAAAGTGACAATATTTTGTGCCATCCTGGACACTCGTCAAGTCGTGATGATTTGATGAGTGTCCAGGAAATGCACCAAAAAGTAATTGATGTCTAGAAGCCATCACTCTTACTCTATACATTTTATTTTTGCAGCTTACTGGGTGGTGATTGCTGTCCTCTTCATGGCTATCGTCATTGTTGCTATTTGGTAACTACGGTAAAACCAAGATGTGATGAATTATTAATTGCATACAGTGATTGGTGCCATGGCCTAGGAAAACCTCAGTGTAGAAATGAATTTCAGTGCCTATAACATATTTGACTCGGAACTTGAATACTGTATTGTATAAAATGTATAAAAATGGCACGAGGAATCTCTGGCCAACACAGTAGCTGCAATAAATAGTGAACAAAACTTATGATGTATGGTGCATGATCTGGATGACAGGCTGGAGGTTCCTCGTGTCTAGTATTCAGTGTTTTGTAAACTTCAAGTTAGAATTTTGCAGTATGGTGATAATGTGTGCATGCATGTGTGTGTGTGTGTGCATACAATGACATGTATGTACATACAATGATGTGTGCACATATACTGATATGTGTGTATACATACACCGATGTGTACGCGTGTGTGTACATTGACGTGTGTGTGTGTGCATTGACGTGTGAGTGTGCATGCACTGACACGTGTACATACATGCTTTAATGTGTGTGTGTATATGCAATGACACATGTGAGCATACATGCACCGAGATACATAGTTAAATTCATTTTACTTGCTGCATTATTTGACACAATACCTACATATGAGTGACATTACTGCAGTAAGTGATACTTTGCCCTGCCTAATAATTGTAAGTGAATATCCAATATGACATTCCTTTAGCAGAAAACGGATGTGGTGGAACATTTTCCAAAAAGTGTCATTAAGTTTCCAAGTTACTGAATAGAATGATGTACAGTATATGATTTTAGAATTCTATTGAGCATTAGTATACATAATCTGCACAGCTTGATGTCTGTCTTGCATACTGTTAGATTTGTGAAAAAAACTTTGTTTTATTGTTCAAACTTGTTTATCATTGCTGTTTGCATTTTCTTGAAGGACATTAATGTTTTCCAAGTGTTCCTGAAGGATTGTATTATGTTTACTGAGAAAATGATATCTGATGTATTTCTTTTGATGTACAACAAGAAGGTCTAACTCTGCAAGGTATAAAATTTTGAGGCATTCTTCTAAATTTTGTCCTTAAATGCACTGTGACCTCTTCAAGGTTCAGTTTTCTTTGGGGCTGTCTGTGAAGGATGATAATTTGTTATATGGTAATTAGAACTGTATGTTTTAGAAAAGAAATATTTCACCGCTAATCATTTTCCAAGGAACATATCTAGTCAAGTGACTGCTTTAACCCCTTTCCCTCTCCATCACAAAAACATTCAGTTGCTTATCATTTGTTGAGGCAGTTACAGTACTTCAAATGATTCATATTATTAGATCAATTCAAATTTAAAAGTAGTCAGAATTACGTTATGATTTCTGAATTTGAGCGACTCTAGAGCACTGTCCATGGTACAGTGACCTGTGTCCTCGACTCACAAACAAGGATCTTTGGTTCAATCCCCAGGTTGGTAAAAAATGGCTTGGAACATTTCATTTCACCTGATTCCTCTGTTCACTTAGCACTAAATAGGTACCCAGGAATTAGGAAAATGTTGTGGGTTGCATTCCAGGGAAGGTCAGTTGTTGACTTTAGGGGAGAGGGACATCAATAAGCCTAAGTACAGGCTCCCTGTCCCTGACAATGGGAATTATTTAAAGCATTCCATTGTGTATCGCTGATAGCAGGTGGTACTGGTACTCGAGTCACTGTCCACAGTAGGACGATCAATAGCTCGAGATTATCTAGTGAATATACAAGTCAAAATATGTGAAATACACAAAGAAGACAAGAATCACCAGGGTGACAAGAATGGGTATCGTGATTCATCAAACATACATAAGTTTATTAATGTAACTACAGTGTATTATAACTTATCATTATTATGTTCGGCACTTTCATGGGGCGGGGAAATATTTATACTTATCGTGATATATATTAATAGATCTGAATAAATGAATTTGTACATTACTGTAGTTTTTCTTACTTAAAACTATCTAATTGGCTCCCTTCGTATTTATGAAGTGATGTTGACATGGCTGGTGGTGGTGGTGACATGGCTGTGGTGGTGACATGGCTGGTGGTGGTGACATGGCTGGTGGTGGTGACATGGCTGGTGGTGGTGACATGGCTGTGGTGGTGACATGGCTGTGGTGGTGGTGGTGACATGGCTGTGGTGGTGACATGGCTGTGGTGGTGGTGGTGACATGGCTGGTGGTGGTGACATGGCTGTGGTGGTGACATGGCTGTGGTGGTGGTGGTGACATGGCTGGTGGTGGTGACATGGCTGTGGTGGTGACATTAATAGATCTGAATAAATGAATTTGTACATTACTGTAGTTTTTCTTACTTAAAACTATCTAATTGGCTCCCTTCGTATTTATGAAGTGATGTTGACATGGCTGGTGGTGGTGGTGACATGGCTGTGGTGGTGACATGGCTGGTGGTGGTGACATGGCTGGTGGTGGTGACATGGCTGTGGTGGTGACATGGCTGTGGTGGTGGTGGTGACATGGCTGTGGTGGTGACATGGCTGTGGTGGTGGTGGTGACATGGCTGGTGGTGGTGACATGGCTGTGGTGGTGACATGGCTGTGGTGGTGGTGGTGACATGGCTGGTGGTGGTGACATGGCTGTGGTGGTGACATGGCTGTGGTGGTGGTGGTGACATGGCTGTGGTGGTGGTGGTGACATGGCTGTGGTGGTGGTGGTGACATGGCTGTGGTGGTGGTGGTGACATGGCTGGTGGTGGTGACATGGCTGTGGTGGTGGTGGTGACATGGCTGGTGGTGGTGGTGGTGACATGGCTGTGGTGGTGGTGGTGACATGGCTGGTGGTGGTGGTGGTGACATGGCTGTGGTGGTGGTGGTGACATGGCTGGTGGTGGTGACATGGCTGTGGTGGTGGTGGTGACATGGCTGGTGGTGGTGACATGGCTGGTGGTGGTGGTGACATGGCTGTGGTGGTGGTGGTGACATGGCTGGTGGTGGTGACATGGCTGGTGGTGGTGGTGACATGGCTGGTGGTGGTGGTGGTGACATGGCTGGTGGTACTGACCTGGCTGGTGGTGGTGGTGGTGGTGACATGGCTGGTGGTGGTGTTGACATGGCTGTGGTGGTGGTGGTGACATGGCTGTGGTGGTGGTGGTGGTGACATGGCTGGTGGTGGTGGTGGTGACATGGCAGGTGGTGGTGACCTGGCTGGTGGTGGTGGTGGTGACATGGCTGTGGTGGTGGTGGTGACATGGCTGTTATGGTGGTGGTGACATGGCTGGTGGTGGTGTTGACATGGCTGTGGTGGTGGTGGTGACATGGCTGGTGGTGGTGACATGGCTGTGGTGGTGGTGGTGACATGGCTGGTGGTGGTGACATGGCTGTGGTGGTGGTGGTGACATGGCTGGTGGTGGTGACATGGCAGGTGGTGGTGACCTGGCTGGTGGTGGTGGTGGTGACATGACAGGTGGTGCTGACCTGGCTGGTGGTGGTGGTGTTGACATGGCAGGTGGTGGTGACATGGCTGTGGTGGTGGTGGTGACATGGCTGGTGGTGGTGACATGGCTGTGGTGGTGACATGGCTGTGGTGGTGACATGGCTGGTGGTGGTGGTGCTGACATGGCTGGTGGTGGTGACATGGCTGGTGGTGGTGGTGGTGACATGGCTGGTGGTGGTGACATGGCTGGTGGTGGTGGTGACATGGCTGTGGTGGTGGTGTTGACATGGCTGGTGGTGGTGACATGGCTGGTGGTGGTGGTGACATGGCTGTGGTGGTGGTGACATGGCTGTGGTGGTGACATGGCTGGTGGTGGTGGTGCTGGCAGCTGTAGTGGCAGCCTCGTGTAATACAGACATAACATTCTGAAAATCCTTGCTGTAACCTCTTACAAAAATATAATTTGCGAGCCTCAGAGAGAACTAATTACTTTACACCATAAACCAACATAACAGGATTGTTGATGCATTTACAAATAATATAATTACTGATTAGACAGTCATGCTCAAGGCAAAAATTTTTATTAAATCAAAACATACTTTGAAATTATTGAACTAATCACTTCATTCCACTCTAGTTTATTATTTTTTTATAAATAATAATATTTTATTGTAGTGTTCATACATAGGATACAAGAGCAGGATGATACATAGGTAAGTACAATGTATAAAGCCACTGATACGATGGCATTAAAAGTATCTTTATGAAGTTATTTTCCTAAAATGTGGTAATGATAGTA
>NC_091241.1:12874072-12924072 GCF_040958095.1 Procambarus clarkii | reverse complement strand
CGAATACAGGTGTATTTGCGGCGAGGCAGAGGCCGACAGGTACGGACGGCACGGCCTTCTCTGCCAAAGGACAGGAGGATGGCATGCAAGACACGGCGAGGTTAATGACATTATTAAGAGAAGCCGTACCACAGCTGGTTGTCCAGCAGAGAGAGAGCCCCGTTAACTAATGTTCCGCAACTCTGATGAGCCTGTCGGTCGCCCAGACGGGATCACGGTGAACCCCTGGAAGAATGGTAGACAGTTGGTGTGGGACTACACTTGTGTTTCAACTTTAGCCAACACTTATGTTGACTTCAGTGGTACACAAGCAGGAGGAGCTGCCAATCACCGGGAAGCAGGCAAGTCACGTAAATACAGAGACCGTGAGCACCACTACAATTTTGTCCCCATTGCCTCAGAGACACTTGGTGCCTGGGGTAAAAGTGCTGCTAGTTTTTTGAAGGAGTTGGGTTCTAAACCAATTGAAACAACAAGAGACCCTAGAGCCGCCAGTTTCCTCTTTCAGCGCCTTAGTGTGGCGATCCAGAGAGGAAGTGCTCACTGCATCCATGGTTCCTGCCCGCCATCTGAGGAGCTGGAGGAGCTCTACAACTTGTGACAAGCAGCCTTGTACCCTGCATGTAACCAATGTTGTAACCCTTTTTGTGTAATGAAATTTTTAAATAAAATAAAGTGAGATATATACATGCATACATATACCAAAAGAATAGGGGTGGTAGGAGAAGAGAATATCAAAGTGTTCAGTGAGGATCCACAAGATCTTCTCTGAATACGCTTTATTTTCTTCTCCGAGGCTTTGGGTCCCTATACTTGCACCAGAGGTGGTTCCCCTTTTAGGTTTATATATATATATATATATATATATATATATATATATATATATATATATATATATATATATATATATATATATATATATATATATATACATATATATATATATTAGAACGTTAAAAATGAAAGTTATAGAAACAAATAACATCAGTTTTTAGTTTGTTTCACAACGTTTTGTAGTATTTTATATTTGGGTCTGTCTGTTTACCCCCCCCCCCCCCCCGCCCCCCGCGAGGCGGGAAAATAGGCCTGTCACGACGGTTTAGTGAGGCCCCTTAGTAGGGGGGGGGGGGCTCTACAGCTGGGGCTCCCCCCCCCAACCATGTCTTAGGGTTAAATAGAGGTTTTCGTTTTCTACTCCAGGAGAAAAAGTTTATTTTTTAGTTCTCGTTAGTCCCTCCTAAATCCTGGCAAAATTATACGTTTTCTTTTATTCTTCAGTTATCCTTATATTCTTCCTCGTGCAGGTCTGAGTTCAGTCCCCGACCGTCTAGGTGGTTGGGCACTATTACGTCCCCTTCGTCCCATCCCATCCCTTCCAAGTGTTACATGAGGTGGATTGGTGCTTTCTCCTGATAGTTCCATTATCTTCATATCCCAGCTCCTTGTTCTCATATCCCAGCTCCTTGACCTCATATCCCAGCTCCTTGTTCTCATATCCCAGCTCCTTGTCCATATATCCAAGCTCCTTGTTCTCATATCCCAGCTCCTTGTCCATATATCCCAGCTCCTTGTCCTCATATCCCAGCTCCTTGTCCTCATATCCCAGGTCCTTGTCCTCATATCCCAGCTCCTTGTCCATATATCCCAGCTCCTTGTCCTCATATCCCAGCTCCTTGTCCTCATATCCCAGCTCCTTGTCCTCACATCCCAGCTCCTTATCCTCATATCCCAGCTCCTTGTCCTCACATCCCAGCTCCTTGTAATTATATCCCAGCTCCTTGTCCTCACATCCCAGCTCCTTGTTCTCATATCCCAGCTCCTTGACCTCATATCCCAGCTCCTTGTTCTCATATCCCAGCTCCTTGTCCATATATCCAAGCTCCTTGTTCTCATATCCCAGCTCCTTGTCCATATATCCCAGCTCCTTGTCCTCATATCCCAGCTCCTTGTCCTCATATCCCAGGTCCTTGTCCTCATATCCCAGCTCCTTGTCCATATATCCCAGCTCCTTGTCCTCATATCCCAGCTCCTTGTCCTCATATCCCAGCTCCTTGTCCTCACATCCCAGCTCCTTATCCTCATATCCCAGCTCCTTGTCCTCACATCCCAGCTCCTTGTAATTATATCCCAGCTCCTTGTCCTCACATCCCAGCTCCTTGTTCTCATATCCCAGCTCCTTGACCTCATATCCCAGCTCCTTGTTCTCATATCCTAGCTCCTTGTCCTCATATCCCAGCTCCTTGTCCTCATATCCCAGCTCCTTGTCCTCACATCCCAGCTCCTTGTTCTCATATCCCAGCTCCTTGTCCATATATCCCAGCTCCTTGTCCTCATATCCCAGCTCCTTGTCCTCATATCCCAGCTCCTTGTCCTCATATCCCAGCTCCTTGTCCTCATATCCCAGGTCCTTGTCCTTATATCCCAGCTCTTCGTCCTCATATCCCAGCTTCTCGGCCTCATATCCCAGCTCCTTGTCCTCATATCCCAGCCTCTTGTCCTCATATCCCAGCTCCTTGTTCTCATATCCCAGCTCCTTGTCCTCATATCCCAGCTCCTTGTCCTCATATCCCAGCTCCATGTCCTCATATACCAGCTCCTTGTTCTCATATCCCAGCTCCTTGACCTCATATCCCAGCTCCTTGTTCTCATATCCTAGCTCCTTGACCTCATATCCCAGCTCCTTGTCGTCATATCCCAGCTCCTTGTCCTCACATCCCAGCTCCTTATCCTCATATCCCAGCTCCTTGTCCTCACATCCCAGCTCCTTGTAATTATATCCCAGCTCCTTGTCCTCACATCCCAGCTCCTTGTCCTCACATCCCAGCTCCTTGTCCTCATATCCCAGCTCCTAGTCCTCATATCCCAGCTCCTTGACCTCATATCCCAGCTCCTTGTCCTCATATCCCAGCTCCTAGTCCTCATATCCCAGCTCCTTGTCCTCATATCCCAGCTCCTTGACCTCATATCCCAGCTCCTTGTCCTCCTATCCCAGCTCCTTGACCTCATATCCCAGCTCCTTGTCCTCATATCCCAGCTCCTTGTCCTCATATCCCAGCTCCTTGACCTCATATCCCAGCTCCTTGTCCTCCTAACCCAGCTCCTTGACCTCATATCCCAGCTCCTTGTCCTCCTATCCCAGCTCCTTGACCTCATATCCCAGCTCCTTGTCCTCATATCCCAGCTCCTTGTCCTCATATCCCAGCTCCTTGACCTCATATCCCAGCTCCTTGTCCTCATATCCCAGCTCTTTGACCTCATATCCCAGCTCCTTGTCCTCATATCCCAGCTCCTTGTCCTCCTATCCCAGCTCCTTGACCTCATATCCCAGCTCCTTGTCCTCATATCCCAGCTCCTTGTCCTCATATCCCAGCTCCTTGACCTCATATCCCAGCTCCTTGTCCTCCTAACCCAGCTCCTTGACCTCATATCCCAGCTCCTTGTCCTCCTATCCCAGCTCCTTGACCTCATATCCCAGCTCCTTGTCCTCATATCCCAGCTCCTTGTCCTCCTATCCCAGCTCCTTGACCTCATATCCCAGCTCCTTGTCCTCATATCCCAGCTCTTTGACCTCATATCCCAGCTCCTTGTCCTCATATCCCAGCTCCTTGTCCTCCTATCCCAGCTCCTTGACCTCATATCCCAGCTCCTTGTCCTCACATCCCAGCTCCTTGTCCTCATATCCCAGCTCCTTGACCTCATATCCCAGCTCCTTGTCCTCACATCCCAGCTCCTTGTCCTCATATCCCAGGTACAACAAGGGAGTGTAGGTGCGGGGTAAATCACTACAATCTCACCCTCTCGTAGTCACAAATAGGCAAGCACTATTAATAGGTTCCTATAACGGTGTTCTTGTTCTTATTCTCATGTTCTTCATTATTCTTCTATTTTTCATATTCTGTCATGTAATATTCTCTTGTTCCTCTCATAATTCCTGCTCCTCTATCATTAGCATTATCTTCCATTTGACATTTGAGTATCTGGCAGAATAGGACGAACCTATTCGAGGAAGAACCTATTCAAGGACTAACCTATCCAAGGACTAACCTATCCAAGGACTAACCTATCCAAGGACTAACCTATCCAAGGACTAACCTATCCAAGGACTAACCTATCCAAGGACTAACCTATCCAAGGAAGAACCTATCCGAGGAAGAACGTATCCAAGGAACAACCTATCCAAGGAAGAACCTATTCAAGGACTAACCTATCCAAGGCAGAACCTATTCGAGGAAGAACCTATTCAAGGAAGAACCTATTCCAGGAATAACCTATCTAGGGAAGAACCTATCCGGGGAAGAACCTATCCGAGGAAGAACCTATCCAAGAACTGACCTATCCAAGGACTAACCTATCCAAGGAAGAACCTATTCCAGGAAGAACCTATCCAAGGAAGAACCTATTCCAGGAAGAACCTATCCAGGGAAGAACCTATCCGGGGAAGAACCGATCCAAGGACTAACCTATCCAAGGACTAACCTATCCAAGGAAGAACCTATCCGAGGAAGAACCTATCCAAGGAAGGGATCAGAAAGGAAAATGGCTGGTTTACCGCAGGGGAAACTATGATGAGATGAGGAAATTCCTAACTGGAATACCAGGAGGGAAAACAGAACTCAGATACAAGGCTGGAACTAGATATGATGGACCACCACATCACACAGAAGAGCCAGGAACCTGCGGACACATGTATCCCCGCCTAGAAGAGTGAAAAATGAGAAGCCACACAGGATGAATCCATGGTTCAATCAGACATGTAGGAGCAAAAACAATTATAGTACAAGAACATGGAGAAACTACAGAAACTGTAGCTGAAACTACAGTTTCAACTAGTTAACACGTACTGGTGTTAACTATCCCCCAATCATCCTAGGATAGAGACGAGTCTCCAGGTCTCAGCTAGGCTAGAGACGAGTCTCCTGGCCTCAGCTAGGCTAGGGACGAGTCTCCTGGTCTCAGCTAGGCTAGGGAAATCTCTCCTGGCCTCAGCTAGGCTAGGGACGAGTTTCCTGGTCTCAGCTAGGCTAAGGGACGAGTCTCCTAGCCTCAGCTAGGCTAGGGACGAGTCTCCAGGTCTCAGCTAGGCTAGGGACGAGTCTCCTGGTCTCAGCTAGGCTAGGGACGAGTCTCCTGGTCTCAGCTAGGCTAGGGACGAGTCTCCTAGCCTCAGCTAGGCTAGGGACGAGTCTCCTAGCCTCAGCTAGGCTAGGGACGAGTCTCCTCAGCTACAGTGAGGCTCTTGGTGCTGGGGGCGAGGATTCTCTCCGTCACGTTCTCCTTTGTTAGTGTGACCAAACTGAAGGGACTTGATTCACCTTTTTTTATGTTGACACAACTGCTTGTACTCACCTAGTCTTACTCACCTAGTCGTAGTCTCATATATTTGAGGAGGATGGGCCACGGCTCCTGAGACCTGCCTTCTCTCTCTCTCTCTCTCTCTCTCTCTCTCTCTCTCCGGTATAATTTCTTTTCCTGGAGGAGGTTTACTTTGAAAATACATTGCCATTCTTGGGCCGTAATTGGGTAGGTCGACAGGTTACTGGAATTCACAGTTTTCTCTTGTTGTGGCGTGCATAAATATATTCATTAGTCACCCCCTGAACTGGGCTGTGTTGACATTTCTCTTTCTCTCTCTAATTCTCTGATAGTTGAGAGAGAGAGAGAGAGAGGGAGAGAGAGAGAGAGAGAGAGAGAGAGAGAGAGAGAGAGAGAGAGAGAGAGAGAGAGAGAGAGAGAGAGAGAGAGAGAGAGAGAGAGAGAGAGTGAGAGAGAGAGAGAGAGAGAGAGAGAGAGTGAGAGAGAGAGAGAGTGAGAGAGAGAGAGAGAGAGAGAGAGAGAGAGAGAGAGAGAGAGAGAGAGAGAGAGAGAGAGAGAGAGAGAGAGAGAGAGAGAGAGAGGGAGAGAGAGAGAGAGAGAGAGAGAGAGAGAGTGAGAGAGAGAGAGAGAGAGAGGGAGGGAGAGAGAGAGAGAGAGAGAGAGAGAGAGAGAGAGAGAGAGAGAGAGAGAGAGAGAGAGAGAGAGAGAGAGAGAGAGAGAGAGAGAGAGAGAGAGGGAGAGAGAGAGAGAGAGAGAGAGAGAGAGAGAGAGAGAGAGAGAGAGAGAGAGAGAGAGAGAGAGAGAAAGAGAGAGAGAGAGAGAGAGAACATGTTCATCTCTGAACACTATTCACAGATGAATCCTCTAACTCATCAACGCGGGTTTCAAAAACTTTAAGAGTTCCAAACAGTCTTTGAAGGCCCTTTATGATTTACAGTTATAGACTGCAGTACTAGTTAGCTCAACATGTAAAATAATATGCCACGAAGTTATGTAAAACACACACACACACACACACACACACACACACACACACACACACACACACACACACACACACACACACACACACACACACACAGGGGGCCTCGTAGCCTGGTGGATAGCGCGCAGGATTCGTAATTCTGTGGCGCGGGTTCGATTCCCGCACGAGGCAGAAACAAATGGGCAAAGTTTCTTTCACCCTGAATGCCCCTGTTACCTAGCAGTAAATAGGTACCTGGGAGTTAGTCAGCTGTCACGGGCTGCTTTCTGGTGTGTGTGTGTGTGTGTGTGGTGTGAAAAAAAAAGTAGTTAGTAAACAGTTGATTGACAGTTGAGAGGCGGGCCGAAAGAGCAAAGCTCAACCCCCGTAAAAACACAACTAGTAAACACACAGACACACACACACACACACACACACACACACACACACACACACACACACACACACACACACACACACACACACACACACACACACACACACACACAGACAGACACACACACATATATATACACACAGGTACACAAGAACTGCCTTTAGAAACTTGTGTAAGGAATTTTTCAGAACATTATATACCACATATGTCAGACCAATCGTGGAGTATGCGGCTCCAGCATGGAGTCCATATCTAGTCAAGCATAAGACTAAACTGGAAAAGGTTCAAAGGTTTGCCACCAGACTAGTACCCGAACTGAGGGGTACGAGCTACGAGGAGAGACTACGGGAATTAAGCCTCACGTCACTTGGAGACAGAAGAGTTAGAGGGGACATGATCACCACATACAAGATTCTCAGAGGAATTGATAGGGTAGATAAAGACAGACTATTAAACACCAGGAGCACACGCACTAGGGGACACAGGTGGAAATTGAGTGCCCAAATGAACCATAGAAACGTTAGAAAGAATTTTTTCAGTGTCAGAGTGGTAGACAAACGGAATGCATTAGGCAGTGATGTGGTGGAGGCTGACTCCATACACAGTTTCAAGTGTAGATATGATAGAGCCCAGTAGGCTCAGGAACCTGTACACAAGTTGACTGACAGTTGAGAGGCGGGACCAAAGAGCCAGAGCTCAACCCCCGCAAGTACAACTAGGTAAGTACAACACGAGGCGCTGATTGGCCCTCGGGACAAACCACCATCACACTACCACCACTCAGAGCGTTGACAACCACACTAACACTTCCTGATTGGCTGATAGTGATCATACCATCAGGTCCTGGTATGACCATACACAGGTACCACGAGACCATACACAGGTACCATGAGCCCATACACAGGTACCATGAGACCATACACAGGTACCATGAGACCATACACAGGTACCATGAGACCATACACAGGTACCATGAGACCATACACAGGTACCATGAGACCATACACAGGTACCATGAGCCCATACACAGGTACCATGAGCCCATACACAGGTACCATGAGACCATACACAGGTACCATGAGCCCATACACAGGTACCATGAGACCATACACAGGTACCATGAGACCATACACAGGTACCATGAGACCATACACAGGTACCATGAGACCATACACAGGTACCATGAGACCATACACAGGTACCATGAGACCATACACAGGTACCATGAGCCCATACACAGGTACCATGAGACCATACACAGGTACCATGAGACCATACACAGGTACCATGAGACCATACACAGGTACCATGAGACCATACACAGGTACCATGAGCCCATACACAGGTACCATGAGACCATACACAGGTACCATGAGACCATACACAGGTACCATGAGACCATACACAGGTACCATGAGCCCATACACAGGTACCATGAGCCCATTAGGAAAAATCTCAACTTCTGTATCTGTTTAAACACAAAATAGAAACTTTAAAACAGAACTTTACCATCAATTCGTTAATTACATCTGTCTGTTTATGTAGGAAATTATAACTTTTTCTAAAACTATTAACACCCAAATAAATTTACATTTTATCGCTCTAATGAATACATTAACAGAAGACAAATAATAATTTGATTCTTTTTTTATATAGAGTACGACAGCTTGCTGAAATCAATGCTAGAAAAAGCCCTCAACCTTTCTTTCAACGACTCAGTGGAAACAGGTCTCCTTTCCTGTTAGACTTGGGGGCCTCGGCGTTCGCACAGCAACACAAATTGCTGTACCAGCGTTCATGTCCTCTTCAGTGGCGTCTGACAACCCGGTGAAGGAAATCTTACCTGAGCACCTAGGTCAACAGGCCGGGGTACATGATCCCAGCTTTACAGACTGCACAACCAAATGGGTCTCTCTCGCAGGACCAGCACCCCAACCACCGCCTTCTGAAGCCCATAAGCAATCCAGCTGGGATCGCCCCATTGTCGACCAAGAAGCTGCGACAACACCACATGACACTCCCCGACTTAAAGCTGTAGCAGCTCCCCATGCAGGTGACTTCCTATTAGCAACCCCAATGTCAGCAACCGGCACCCGTCTCACACCGCAGGCCCTCCGAATTGCCGTGGCTCTCCGCCTCGCTGCCCCAATCCACACCGAATACAGGTGTATTTGCGGCGAGGCAGAGGCCGACAGATACGGACGGCATGGCCTTCTCTGCCAAAGGACAGGAGGATGGCATGCAAGACACGGCGAGGTTAATGACATTATTAAGAGAAGCCTTACCACAGCCGGTTGTCCAGCAGAGAGAGAGCCCCGTTACCTAATGTCCCGCAACTCTGATGAGCCTGTCGGTCGCTCAGACGGGATCACGGTGAACCCCTGGAAGAATGGTAGACAGTTGGTGTGGGACTACACTTGTGTTTCAACTTTAGCCAACACCTATGTTGACTTCAGTGCTGCACAGGCAGGAGGAGCTGCCAATCACCGGGAAGCAGACAAGTTTCGTAAATACAGAGACCTTCATCACCACTACAATTTTGTCCCCATTGCCTCAGAGACACTTGGTGCCTGGGGTAAAAGGGCTGCTAGTTTTTTGAAGGAGTTGGGTTCTAAACCAATTGAAACAACAAGAGACCCTAGAGCCGCCAGTTTCCTCTTTAAGCGCCTTAGTGTGGCGATCCAGAGAGGAAGTGCTCACTGCATCCATGGTTCCTGCCCGCCATCTGAGGAGCTGGAGGAGCTCTACAACTTGTGACAAGCAGCCTTGTACCCTGCATGTAACCAATGTTGTAACCCTTTTTGTGTAATGAAATTTTTAAGTAAAGTTAGATATATACACACATACCAAAAGAATAGGGGTGGTAGGAGAAGAAAATATCAGTGAAAACTGAAAAAAAATTAAAACAGAGGGGGACATGATCCAGATATGAGTGATCATGATCCAGATTCACATGAGATGAAGCTTGATAATGTAAATTATGTCATGTGTGGATAACCTTTGTCAGGGTGAAGAGAGAAAGAAACCTGTTTAATGTCACTAAAAGTTGCCCCATTACATATTTGACACAAGTTGACATTGTTCATACATGACGCAACTTGCCATAGTCTCCACCTGACACGAATTGCCACTGTCGTCAACCGACACAAATTTCTGTATTCCTCACCTTACACGGGTTGCCATATTCCACACGTAATGCATTGCCATTGTGTCTTTTGACACAAGTTGCCATATTACCCACGCTATCAAAATCCCCACATGACATAAGTGCCCGTATTCCCCACCTAACAAGTTG
Organism: Procambarus clarkii; assembly: GCF_040958095.1. Taxonomy (NCBI): domain Eukaryota; kingdom Metazoa; phylum Arthropoda; class Malacostraca; order Decapoda; family Cambaridae; genus Procambarus; species Procambarus clarkii. The sequence continues at coordinate 12,914,103 of NC_091241.1, read as the reverse complement.
CCATAGTCTCTACCTGGCAAAGGTTGCCATAATCTCACCTGACACAAGTTGCCATACTACCCACGCTATCAAAATCCCCACATGACACAAGTGCCCGTATTCCCCCACCTAACAAGTTGCCATAGTATCTACCTGGCACAAGTTGTCATAATCTCACCTGACACAAGTTGCCATATTCCTCCCGGACAAAAGTTGTCATTGTCCCATCTTTCACAAGTTGCCATAGTCCCACGTGACACAAGTTGCCATAGTCCCACCTGACACAAGTTGCCATTGTCCCATCTTTCACAAGTTGCCATAGTCCTACCTGACACAAGTTGCCATAGTCCTACCTGACACAAGTTGCCATAGTCCTACCTGACACAAGTTGCCATTGTCCCATCTTTCACAAGTTGACATAGTCCTACCTGACACAAGTTGCCATTGTCCCACCTGACACAAGTTGTCATTGTCCCATCTTTCATAAGTTGCCATAGTCCTACCTACACAAGTTGCCATAGTCCCACTTGATGCAAGTTGCCATTGTCCCATCTTTCACAAGTTGCCATAGTCCCACCTGACACAAGTTGCCATTGTCCCATCTTTCACAAGTTGCCATAGTCCTACCTGACACAAGTTATCATAATCCCACCTGACAATATTTGCCATTGTCCCACCTGACACAAGTTGCCATAGTCCCACCTGACACAAGTTGCCATAGTCCCACCTGACAATAGTTGCCATAGTCCCACCTGACAATAGTTGCCATTGTCCCATCTTTCACAAGTTGCCATAGTCTCAGCTGACACAAGTTACCATAGTCCCACCTGACACAAGTTGCCATAGTCCCATCTTTCACAAGTTGCCATAGTCTCAGCTGACACAAGTTACCATAGTCCCACCTGACACAAGTTGCCATAGTCCCACCTGACACAAGGTGCCATAGTCCCACCTGACAATAGTTGCCATAGTCCCACCTGACAATAGTTGCCATTGTCCCATCTTTCACAAGTTGCCATGGTCTCAGCTGACACAAGTTACCATAGTCCCATCTTTCACAAGTTGCCATAGTCCTACCTGACACAAGTTGCCATAGTCCCACGTGACACAAGTTGCCATAGTCCCACCTGACACAAGTTGTCATTGTTCCATCTTTCACAAGTTGCCATAGTCCTACCTGACACAAGTTGCCATAGTCCCACGTGACACAAGTTGCCATAGTCCCACCTGACACAAGTTACCACTGTCCCATCTTTCACAAGTTGCCATAGTCCTACCTGACACAAGTTGCCATAGTCCCACGTGACACAAGTTGCCATAGTCCCACCTGACACAAGTTGTCATTGTCCCATCTTTCACAAGTTGCCATAGTCCCACCTGACACAAGTTGCCATAGTCCCACCTGATATAAGTTGCCATAGTCCCACCTGACAACAGTTGCCATAGTTCCACCTAACACAAGTTGCCATAATTCGTACGTACTCGCTCCCACATGCAAATTTAGCACAGTAAATTATCTACGCTTGCCATGGACACGGGAGATGTAAATATTTTACAGTTTCAATTTGCGTATTTTGTTTTCTTTGTGGAGTCGTCTTTGTAAATAACAAAGTATTTGAGTATGTTAATAAAAGTATTTTTAGTCTTTTACACACAAAGAGAATATATAGTGAAGATTTTTATAGCGTCTGGTACAGAGATAAGAGACTACAGTTCTTTGTGAGTGAAGAGTTGGTGGTGGTGCTGTGTTGTGGTGGTGGTGGTGCTGTGTTGTGGTGGTGGTGGTCCTGTGTTGTGGTGGTGGTGGTGGTGCTGTGTTATGGTGGTGGTGCTGTGTTGTGGTGGTCCTGTGTGGTGGTGGTCCTGTGTTGTGGTGGTCCTGTGTTGTGGTGGTGGTGGTGCTGTGTTGTGGTGGTGGTGGTGCTGTGTTGTGGTGGTGGTGGTGCTGTGTTGTGGTGGTGGTGGTGCTGTGTTGTGGTGGTGGTGGTCCTGTGTTGTGGTGGTGGTGGTGGTGCTGTGTTATGGTGGTGGTGCTGTGTTGTGGTGGTCCTGTGTTGTGGTGGTGGTGGTGCTGTGTTGTGGTGGTGGTGGTCCTGTGTTGTGGTGGTGGTGGTCCTGTGTTGTGGTGGTGGTGGTTCTGTGTTGTGGTGGTGGTGGTCCTGTGTTGTGGTGGTGGTGGTCCTGTGTTGTGGTGGTGGTGCTGTGTTGTGGTGGTGGTGGTCCTGTGTTGTGGTGGTGGTGGTCCTGTGTTGTGGTGGTGCTGTGTTGTGGTGGTGGTGCTGTGTTGTGGTGGTGTGTTGTGGTGGTCCTGTGTTGTGGTGGTGGTGGTCCTGTGTTGTGGTGGTGGTCCTGTGTTGTGGTGGTAGTCCTGTGTTGTGGTGGTAGTCCTGTGTTGTGGTGGTGGTCCTGTGTTGTGGTGGTGGTCCTGTGTTGTGGTGGTAGTCCTGTGTTGTGGTGGTAGTCCTGTGTTGTGGTGGTGGTCCTGTGTTGTGGTGGTAGTCCTGTGTTGTGGTGGTGGTCCTGTGTTGTGGTGGTAGTCCTGTGTTGTGGTGGTGGTCCTGTGTTGTGGTGGTGGTCCTGTGTTGTGGTGGTGGTCCTGTGTTGTGGTGGTGGTGGTCCTGTGTTGTGGTGGTAGTCCTGTGTTGTGGTGGTAGTCCTGTGTTGTGGTGGTGGTCCTGTGTTGTGGTGGTGGTCCTGTGTTGTGGTGGTGCTGTGTTGTGGTGGTGGTCCTGTGTTGTGGTGGTGGTGCTGTGTTGTGGTGGTGCTGTGTTGTGGTGGTGGTCCTGTGTTGTGGTGGTGGTGGTCCTGTGTTGTGGTGGTAGTCCTGTGTTGTGGTGGTGGTCCTGTGTTGTGGTGGTGGTCCTGTGTTGTGGTAGTGGTCCTGTGTTGTGGTGGTGCTGTGTTGTGGTGGTGGTCCTGTGTTGTGGTGGTGGTCCTGTGTTGTGGTGGTAGTCCTGTGTTGTGGTGGTAGTCCTGTGTTGTGGTGGTGGTCCTGTGTTGTGGTGGTGGTCCTGTGTTGTGGTGGTGGTCCTGTGTTGTGGTGGTGGTCCTGTGTTGTGGTGGTGGTGCTGTGTTGTGGTGGTGGTGCTGTGTTGTGGTGGTAGTCCTGTGTTGTGGTGGTAGTCCTGTGTTGTGGTGGTGGTGCTGTGTTGTGGTGGTAGTCCTGTGTTGTGGTGGTGGTCCTGTGTTGTGGTGGTAGTCCTGTGTTGTGGTGGTGGTGCTGTGTTGTGGTGGTAGTCCTGTGTTGTGGTGGTAGTCCTGTGTTGTGGTGGTGGTGCTGTGTTGTGGTGGTAGTCCTGTGTTGTGGTGGTGGTCCTGTGTTGTGGTGGTAGTCCTGTGTTGTGGTGGTGGTCCTGTGTTGTGGTGGTGGTCCTGTGTTGTGGTGGTAGTCCTGTGTTGTGGTGGTAGTCCTGTGTTGTGGTGGTGGTCCTGTGTTGTGGTGGTAGTCCTGTGTTGTGGTGGTGGTCCTGTGTTCTGGTGGTAGTCCTGTGTTGTGGTGGTGGTCCTGTGTTGTGGTGGTAGTCCTGTGTTGTGGTGGTGGTCCTGTGTTGTGGTGGTGGTTGTCCTGTGTTGTGGTGGTAGTCCTGTGTTGTGGTGGTGGTGGTCCTGTGTTGTGGTGGTGGTTGTCCTGTGTTGTGGTGGTAGTCCTGTGTTGTGGTGGTGGTTGTCCTGTGTTGTGGTGGTAGTCCTGTGTTGTGGTGGTGGTCCTGCGTTGTGGTGGTGGTCCTGTGTTGTGGTGGTGGTCCTGTGTTGTGGTGGTAGTCCTGTGTTGTGGTGGTGGTCCTGTGTTGTGGTGGTGGTCCTGTGTTGTGGTGGTGGTCCTGTGTTGTGGTGGTAGTCCTGTGTTGTGGTGGTGGTCCTGTGTTGTGGTGGTGGTTGTCCTGTGTTGTGGTGGTAGTCCTGTGTTGTGGTGGTGGTCCTGTGTTGTGGTGGTGGTCCTGTGTTGTGGTGGTGGTCCTGTGTTGTGGTGGTGGTCCTGTGTTGTGGTGGTGGTCCTGTGTTGTGGTGGTGGTCCTGTGTGGTGGTGCAGCCATTACTTGGAGTGTGAAGACTAAAGGGACTTGCATTCTAATGCAACACGTTGAATTTTAATGAAATAAACGAATTCGTTAAAAATTCGACCAGTTAGAAAATAATTAAGCACCGAAATATTGACGTTGTCTATCCATGGGCCTCGATAGGCTAGGTGAGGTTAGGTTAGGTTAGGTTGGTTAGGTTAGGTTAGGTTAGGTTAGGTTAGGTTAGGCTAGGTTAGGTTAGGTTATATTGTTTGCCTGGGTTCAGACGTTTCTGGGAAGACCAAATTGTTTGTTTTTAATTGAGAGATAAAGAAAACGGATTGTGGGTAGGTTCCATAGAGTCACAGTAGAGTAAACTGAGGCACAGTAGAGTAAACTAAGTCACAGTAGGGTAAACTGAGTCACATTGGAGTAAACTGAGCCACAGTAGAGTAAACTGAGGGACAATGGTATTTTCTATGAGCATGGTGGGGGGGGGGGCGAAGCGGTCGATTTAAACCGTATCCACTGTAATGGCTTTATAGAGTAGGTCTCTGAACCTATTAGGACGAAGCTGTAACAATATACATCTGTATTTCTACATCTTCCTTCTATTACGGGCTCACCATAGCCCGTGCTACTTGGAACTTTGTTCCTTGTAGCGAATCTTTAACAACAACAACATCTTCCTACAAACAGCAGCAACATGAAGAACACCTGTCGTTGATACAGATGTTACATCGCGCACAGGTGACCTTTTTTGTTCTCTGTGAGCTATGACAGATGAAATCATTTATGAAGCCACACCAAGGGGCCTTGAACATTCAGATGTCTGCCTATGGAGAAATTTGGGATTGCCAATGGAAAATATCCATCATGAGGAGCTGTCACATCTAGTTTTCAAAGAGCCAGGGGAAGCTCTAGCTCCTAGGAGGAGTTTAATCAGCTAAGAAGAAAATATCTATCATATAGGTTTCTTAGGAAAAGCTCTGGTATCTCTCAAGATGTAGGATATTTTTCAAGTTATCGGGAAGTTATCTTGTAAGCATTTACGACAGTTTCCGCTATCTGGCCCCTCTGTGGCCAACCCAAGGGTATGGGGCGGCCACAGAGTATAGCATAGTATAGTTACACGTACATATAGTATAGTACACATATATGTGTGTGGTTATCTTGAGGTTATCTTGAGATGATTTCGGGGCTTTAGTGTCCCCGCGGCCCGGTCCTCGACCAGGCCTCCACCCCCAGGAAGCAGCCCGTGACAGCTGACTAACTCCCAGGTACCTATTTACTGCTAGGTAACAGGGGCATTTTAGGGTGAAAGAAACTTTGCCCATTTGTTTCTGCCTCGTGCGGGAATCGAACCCGCGCCACAGAATTACGAGTCCTGCGCGCTATCCACCAGGCTACGATGCCCCTACTGTTATAGTAGTGTGTGTGTTATATTAGGCTTAGGAATATTTAAGTTTGTTTTTTAGCTTAATTTTTACGAACTCTTTTTAAAAGTGAATAGTGCAAAGTTCTATTGTCTAACTGCTTAGTACGTCAATGTTTGTACTATGGTGTACATAGTTACAAAGAGTACTATGTTAGGAGGAGGATGGGGTTACTGTATGTTTTATGTTTGTCTGTATGCCTTGTACTGTATGTGTGTGTTTTGTGTCTTCTGTATGTCTGCCTGTATATTCTATGTATGTTTGCATGTCTACCTGTATAACTCCTGTCTCAACTGCCTTGGCTTCAGCTCCTGGGCCACAGCCCTTCAAAATGATGCTCGACAAATATAACAACTTTCAACAGCATTTCGTGTCATATCTTTTACAACTTTTACAACTATAAAGTTGTAAAAGTTTTACAAATTTACGTCGCCTCTATACTATTTCCTTCACTAATTTACTCTGAATTTATCGTCCTATCGTGAGTTGATTCACTGTATCTATTACCTATAGTTTATCCCTTAGGTATTTTGTATGTCTAGATCATGTCCAGTTCAGTTTTCTTTATGTTTTAACAAGTTGTGCCTCCATATCGATGCTGCATACTCCAGCATCTGTCTGATGAACGTTGTAAACAGCTACCTACAAGCACTCTCCCCCCCCCCTAACAACATATGTTGGCACCCCTCCACATTATGTGGCCGTCATGTTAACTACCGCAGCAGTTGGGCACTGTAGGGGGAAGACTCGGGTCGAAACTATCATTAATTAGAGACATTAGTGTCCCCTCATTCCCCCTCCCCCCCCCCCCTCACTGGCAAGGTACCAGGAGGGGTACGTCGCCTCATCCCTCATAACTGCCTCATAAACCACCCGTCCTCACACCTCACTGCCTCATCTTTGTACGGTGCAAAGGTACAGGGGTACAGTGCCATGTTTTTATCGTGACTACCCGAGAATGTGAGGGGTTATCTTGGCTGTTTTGGTGGGCTGGTACGGTACGGTGTGGTACGGTGTGGTATGGTACGGTGTGGTACGGTACGGTGTGGTATGGTACGGTGTGGTATGGTACGGTGTGGTACGGCACAGTGTGGTACGGTACGGTGTGGTACGGCACAGTGTGGTACGGTACGGTGTGGTACGGTACGGTGTGGTACGGTACGGTGTGGTACGGTATAGTCTAGGGTGATGTTCCGTGGTATGGTATACTTTGGTACTGTATATAATGTGGTGTAATATACTCAGAAGACGGGCCAGAAGTCTAGACAGTCTGCTGATGAAGCAGAGAGTCTGCTGGTGAAGCAGAGAGTCTGCTGGTGAAGCAGAGAGTCTGCTGGTGAAGCAGAGAGTCTGCTGGTGAAGCAGAGAGTCTGCTGGTGAAGCAGAGAGTCTGCTGGTGAAGCAGAGAGTCTGCTGGTGAAGCAGAGAGTCTGCTGGTGAAGCAGAGAGTCTGCTGGTGAAGCAGAGAGTCTGCTGGTGAAGCAGAGAGTCTGCTGGTGAAGCAGAGAGTCTGCTGATGAAGCACAGAATCTGCTGAGAGAGCAGAAGGTCTGGAGTAGCTGCCCTGCTCCATCAGCGACGTCAGTATTGCTGTGTTTCCCGACTTAATACATCATTATCCTGGTGTTTGGTGGGCATTTTTCCTGATGGTGTGTGGGGGGGGGATGATCGCTGTGTTTTAATCAACTGTGGCTGGCATGTTTTATTTCGCTTGGCATCGGCGCTACAACCAAACTGGGTTGTTCTTTGTGGTCGCTTTCTCCTTCAAATACATTTTGTTTGTGTTTTTTTTAATGTTGTGTTCTTTTACATCCATTGTTTGTTCGTCTGTTCCTCCGTTCTGCCTCGAGTGTCCCGTTGTAATGGATGTTTTGAGTGAGTTTTAGGGTGTTTGAGACAGTTTGTGTCGGTGGTGGTTAGAACGGCGGAGGTAGTTGGCACGGTGTGGTTCGAAGGACCAGGTTTAGTAGATGAAGGATAATACGGAGAATGTTACCACTGATATGATTCTTGAAGCACTTAAGTGCGTGTGGTGGTGAGTGCCTTCACTGATGCAGCACCACACTGCAAGGGATGAGGAGGGGGGGTCTGAACCCCTCCTCCAATGATCCCAAGACAAGAAGAGTGTCCGGAAAAATCGATTGCTAACAGCCCAACATTATCCCAAATGATCCGGATACGAAAGAATTAATATCCGGAAAATCACAAAGGAGGAGACGGGATAAGCAAACACCGCCACACACACACCATTGGGTGGAGGACGAGGGCGTTGTGCAGCAATAGTCCATTGTCTCGTCCAAGTGCTCATTTCCCCCATTATTACCTGCTGACGAGGCTTATATTTGGGGTGGAAAACTGCCCAACTGCTGCTCCTGTATCACGTTGTTCCCGATATACCAAATGCTGGTATACTACTCGTGTGTTTTACTGAAATATTACCATTGAAATCGTAAGGTAATCAGTGTGTATATATGTACGTTTGATTTAGACAGCTGTTCACTCACATTACAATATGCAGAAGTTGCCACGAATATAGTTTCTGATTCTGGCTATTGATACAAGTTGCAATGTGTCAGGAGGTTGCACGGCCTCGCTGCCGCACGGAGTCACTGCTACAAGACGCGTCAAACCGGAGGGAACAAGGCTCTGTGGCCAAACACGACCACAATGCAAGAACCACCTTCAGAGAAAGTTGGTATTAAGTCAATCTTTTAGAGAGATGAGCAACAGGATAAACTGCTGTAAACTGTTCTCTGGGTTGTTGGAGTACACACACACACCTGTGTAAACCTCAGTACTCTACTGACCTTCCTGGGGAGGGAGGAGAGAGGTAACGGGGTGGGTGAGGAGGAGGTAGGAAGGTAGGGTAGAGGTAGGAGGAGTGAGATAAAGGGTAGGAGGGAAGGCAGGGCTCCAAGAGAGACAGATGGGACTGAGAAAGACTGAACTAAATATTCCCTCATGTTTGGGTATATATATATATATATATATATATATATATATATATATATATATATATATATATATATATATATATACACACACACATATATATATATATATATATATATATATATATATATATATATATATATATATATATATATATATATAGTGGTGTACCACTGTACCTCCATACCACAAAGTCGTAACAGCAGTAAAGCCAATTTGAGTAAAGCTAGTAGTTAATAATAGTAGACTAGTAGTAGCAGTTGAAGCATTAGTGGCACTAGCCAAATAGTAACACTAGCACTACCAGCACTAACTAAATAGCAACTATCACTAGTAGCTAGTAGTAGTAACACTAGTACTACCAGCACTAACTAAATAGTAACACTAGTACTAGCAGCACTAACCACAGTAACACTAGTACTAGCAGCACTAACCACACAGTAACACTAGTACTAGCAGCACTAACCACAGTAACACTAGTACTAGCAGCACTAACCACAGTAACACTAGTACTAGCAGCACTAACCACAGTAACACTAGTACTAGCAGCACTAACCACAGTAACACTAGTACTAGCAACACTAACCACAGTAACACTAGTACTAGCAACACTAACCATAGTAACACTAGTACTAGCAGCACTAACCACAGTAACACTAGTACTAGCAACACTAACCACACAGTAACACTAGTACTAGCAGCACTAACCACAGTAACACTAGTACTAGCAACACTAACCACACAGTAACACTAGTACTAGCAACACTAACCACACAGTAACACTAGTACTAGCAACACTAACCACAGTAACACTAGTACTAGCAACACTAACCACAGTAACACTAGTACTAGCAACACTAACCACAGTAACACTAGTACTAGCAGCACTAACCACAGTAACACTAGTACTAGCAACACTAACCACAGTAACACTAGTACTAGCAACACTAACCACAGTAACACTAGTACTAGCAGCACTAACCACAGTAACACTAGTACTAGCAGCACTAACCACACAGTAACACTAGTACTAGCAGCACTAACCACACAGTAACACTAGTACTAGCAGCACTAACCACACAGTAACACTAGTACTAGCAGCACTAACCACAGTAACACTAGTACTAGCAGCACTAACCACAGTAACACTTGTACTAGCAGCACTAACCACACAGTAACACTAGTACTAGCAGCACTAACCACACAGTAACACTAGTACTAGCAGCACTAACCACACAGTAACACTAATACTAGCAGCACTAACCACACAGTAACACTAGTACTAGCAGCACTAACCACACAGTAACACTAGTACTAGCAACACTAACCACAGTAACACTAGTACTAGCAGCACTAACCACAGTAACACTAGTACTAGCAGCACTAACCACACAGTAACACTAGTACTAGCAGCACTAACCACACAGTAACACTAGTACTAGCAGCACTAACCACAGTAACACTAGTACTAGCAGCACTAACCACACAGTAACACTAGTACTAGCAACACTAACCACACAGTAACACTAATACTAGCAGCACTAACCACAGTAACACTAGTACTAGCAACACTAACCACACAGTAACACTAGTACTAGCAACACTAACCACACAGTAACACTAGTACTAGCAACACTAACCACACAGTAACACTAGTACTAGCAGCACTAACCACAGTAACACTAGTACTAGCAGAACTAACCACAGTAACACTAGTACTAGCAGCACTAACCACAGTAACACTAGTACTAGCAACACTAACCACACAGTAACACTAGTACTAGCAACACTAACCATAGTAACACTAGTACTAGCAGCACTAACCACAGTAACACTAGTACTAGCAACACTAACCACAGTAACACTAGTACTAGCAGCACTAACCACAGTAACACTAGTACTAGCAGCACTAACCACAGTAACACTAGTACTAGCAGCACTAACCACAGTAACACTAGTACTAGCAGCACTAACCACACAGTAACACTAGTACTAGCAACACTAACCACACAGTAACACTAGTACTAGCAACACTAACCACACAGTAACACTAGTACTAGCAGCACTAACCACAGTAACACTAGTACTAGCAGAACTAACCACAGTAACACTAGTACTAGCAGCACTAACCACAGTAACACTAGTACTAGCAACACTAACCACACAGTAACACTAGTACTAGCAACACTAACCATAGTAACACTAGTACTAGCAGCACTAACCACAGTAACACTAGTACTAGCAACACTAACCACAGTAACACTAGTACTAGCAGCACTAACCACAGTAACACTAGTACTAGCAGCACTAACCACAGTAACACTAGTACTAGCAGCACTAACCACAGTAACACTAGTACTAGCAGCACTAACCACACAGTAACACTAGTACTAGCAACACTAACCACACAGTAACACTAGTACTAGCAGCACTAACCACAGTAACACTAGTACTAGCAACACTAACCACACAGTAACACTAGTACTAGCAACACTAACCACACAGTAACACTAGTACTAGCAACACTAACCACACAGTAACACTAGTACTAGCAGCACTAACCACAGTAACACTAGTACTAGCAGAACTAACCACAGTAACACTAGTACTAGCAGCACTAACCACAGTAACACTAGTACTAGCAACACTAACCACACAGTAACACTAGTACTAGCAGCACTAACCACAGTAACACTAGTACTAGCAACACTAACCACACAGTAACACTAGTACTAGCAACACTAACCACACAGTAACACTAGTACTAGCAACACTAACCACACAGTAACACTAGTACTAGCAGCACTAACCACAGTAACACTAGTACTAGCAGCACTAACCACACAGTAACACTAGTACTAGCAACACTAACCACAGTAACACTAGTACTAGCAGCACTAACCACAGTAACACTAGTACTAGCAGCACTAACCACAGTAACACTAGTACTAGCAACACTAACCACAGTAACACTAGTACTAGCAACACTAACCACAGTAACACTAGTACTAGCAGCACTAACCACAGTAACACTAGTACTAGCAACACTAACCACACAGTAACACTAGTACTAGCAACACTAACCACACAGTAACACTAGTACTAGCAACACTAACCACACAGTAACACTAGTACTAGCAGCACTAACCACAGTAACACTAGTACTAGCAGAACTAACCACAGTAACACTAGTACTAGCAGCACTAACCACAGTAACACTAGTACTAGCAGCACTAACCACACAGTAACACTAGTACTAGCAGCACTAACCACAGTAACACTAGTACTAGCAACACTAACCACAGTAACACTAGTACTAGCAACACTAACCACAGTAACACTAGTACTAGCAGAACTAACCAACCTGGAACTACTAGTCAACAAAGTTTCCGTCACTTTCAGATGTCGTCAGCTGTTGCGACCCTGGTTAGTGGTAGTGAACTCCCCGCCCCCCCTGCGGTCAGTGCCTACCCTCATGTGTCTAACAAACTAACAAACTAACATTAATAACAATAGTAGGTAGTAGGCCTAAGAGATACAGCAAGCGAGAAGGGTTATTTAGTAAATTCAATTTTAATAATAAAATGATTGATTATCTTGAGGTTATCCTGAGATGATTTCGGGGCTTAGCGTCCTTGCGGCCCGGTCCTCGACCAGGCCTCCTCCCGTAGGAAGCAGCCCGTAGCAGCTGTCTAACTCCCAGGTGCCTATTTTACTGCTAGGTAACAGGGGCATCAGGGTGAGAGAAACTCTGCCCATTTGTTTCCGCCTCCACCGGGGATCGAACCCGGAACGTCAGGACTACGAATCCGAAGCGCCGTCTACTCAGCTGTCAGGCCCATATGGGCCTAGGAGAAAATAAACAGGGAACTTACAAACATTCAATGGGAAAATGTTCTAAGTAATAAAAATCTTACACAAGGAATAGAAAAACTGACTTCTGAAGCATTTGAAGTCTGAAACATGCTCCTTTGAGGAAAGTCAGAAAGAGGTCCAACGTAGGGAGAGAACGCAGACCACACTACAAAGGAAGAAAAAAAAAATGAGGGAAATGCTTAGGCAGACACTTAGACTTTCCATACAAAGAAGGAATAATTTAAGCAGGGAGATTGCCAGCATGTCCATGCACTCAGCCCCGGAGCCTGACTCGTGGAATTCAATATTTATAAAGAAATGCAAAGTGCCAGTAGCACAGGCACTCAGTATAGTGTGGAGGAAGAGCTTGGACACGGGGGAGATACCAGATGTGCTTAAAGCAGCAGACATAGCCCCTCTACACAAGGGAGGGAGCAAAGCATTGGTAAAAAATTATAGACCAGTTGCACTAACGTCCCTCATAATAAAAGTATTTGAGAGTCATCAAGAAGGCATTCGATATGTCCACACGAGGCAGCTCCTATTGATCCATACGAGGCAGCTCCTATTGGTCCATACGAGGCAGCTCCTATTGGTCCATACGAGGCAGCTCCTATTGGTCCATATGAGGCAGCTCCTATTGGTCCATACGAGGCAGCTCCTATTGGTCCATACGAGGCAGCTCCTATTGGTCCATACGAGGCAGGTCCTATTGGTCCATACGAGGCAGCTCCTATTGGTCCATACGAGGCAGCTCCTATGTATCCACCTTGACTCATTCATATACATGTTTAACCTACGCATGAAACAATCAAGGTACAAAACATATCTGATAAACAGATATGTTTATACATGCTTGGATTCGTATATACATATTATACACATAGCTTGACTTGTGTATGTATACTTGTGTATGTGTATGACTTATACACATATACATGAATGTACACTTAACCTTAACGTATAATTTAAGACACTGTAGATTTACTGTAATTTATGTAAATTCACTGTAAATTTTATGTAAATTAACCCAAATATATGTTATCAAATCTGACATTTATTAATAAAGTTACTGATTGATTGATTGATTGATTGATTGACTGATTGATTGACTGATTGATTGATTGACTGATCGATTGATTGACTGATTGATTGACTGATTGATTGATTGACTGATAGATTTATTGACTGATTGATTGATAGACCGATTGATTGACTGATTGATTGACATAAATATTAAACTCTAGTAGAAGTAAATATGATGCAAATTAGGTTATTGCCTCGGCGTTAAGACTAACATCTGCTGTGATGTTAAGACTAACATTAACATAGTCAAATCTAGCAGACTTGACTAAATGTAAACTCTGTCAGCAGAACTATTCGCATATTTTGCGTCATTATATAATGGAATGTGAAAAAATTCTGAAATTCAGAGATAACACCATCAGTGGTGTCCAAGAAATGTGTAAATACTTCATTTGTAATGATGTGCTGCCGGGAATCTTAGCCAAGTATCCAAAATTTGCTTATTGTAGGTAATGCATGCACATGACTGTAAAGCTGCCGCCCAGTTGGGTGGGTGTGGAGCACATGACTGTAAAGCTGCCGCCCTTTTGGGTGGGTGTGGAGCACATGACTGTAAAGCTGCCGCCCAGTTGGGTGAGTGTGGAGCACATGACTGTAAAGCTGCCGCCCAGTTGGGTGGGTGTGGAGCACATGACTGTAAAGCTGCCGCCCTGGTGGGTGGGTGTGGAGCACATGACTGTAAAGCTGCCGCCCAGTTGGGTGGGTGTGGAGCACATGACTGTAAAGCTGCCGCCCAGTTGGGTGGGTGTGGAGCACATGACTGTAAAGCTGCCGCCCAGTTGGGTGGGTGTGGAGCACATGACTGTAAAGCTGCCGCCCAGTTGGGTGGGTGTGGAGCACATGACTGTAAAGCTGCCGCCCTTTTGGGTGGGTGTGGAACACATGACTGTAAAGCTGCCGCCCAGTTGGGTGGGTGTGGAGCACATGACTGTAAAGCTGCCGCCCAGTTGGGTGGGTGTGGAGCAAGACTAGTAACTGTGTCACTCACCATAGATGTAAAGTGCCTTGTATAGTGACTGTTGTGAGCCTCTTGTTGAATCACTTGTGATATAAAATGATTTTTGATATATACATGTATTTATGTACACGGCTGTGTATATGTATACATGTGTATGTAACATTAACAATGTGTAACTCGCTTCACAAGACTGTCACTTGCTTAGCTAAACGAACTATGTGATTCAGTTCGTGAACCCATTATGTACCCATGTAACCCTCTCCTCCACCACCCACGGGATGGGTATCGGATGCATAATATAAAAAATGAAATTAAAAAAACATTAACACAGGATTACAGGTATTAGTAACATCATCATTGCCTCTAGTGAATTAGTTAAAAATACTCTACTTATGCATTTGAAGGATTATATTACATTCATGTTTAATGAAGAAGCCATTCATGGAGGTAATTTCTCCAGTCACTTCCACCAGAATGGCTTTCACAAAAGATAAATGGCTGTGCCAAGGGAAAAAAGTCCATTAGTTGAAAATATTGCTTGTATAAAGCTTGATATAATGTCAAGGGCAGAGTCCGCTTGCTATTACAGCTCCTCATGCTGGGGATTTTTTATTGGTTATTATAATTTCCTCCCTAGACATTCTGACCCACAGGTCTTTTGCAGTGGTATTTCCTTCAACTAACTTCCCGTATCTTCATTGAACACACATTTACTGGTATCTGCAAGACTGCGATGGCAGATCAATATTGCCTCCATGGCCGTTTTTGGGTCCTTGGTTTTCACAATGAGTTTATCGCCCAACTTATTGATAACCAAGAGTTGACTTTCATCGCAGGAAGCTGTAGGAGCAGCACCTTCTTCTGTTCTTGTTCACTGGAGACAGGTGTTGGCACATGTGAAGGGGTCAGAACACCTGCTCCCAGGGCATTACCTGCACGCTGGTGTCACCTAGTCTGTACAGGTGTGGGTATATCGTACCAACAGCCCCCTGGGGCCCGATTCACGAAGCAGTTACACAAGCACTTACGAACCTGTACATATTTTCTCAATCTTTGGCGGCTTTGTTTACAATTATTAAACAGTAATGAGCTGCGAAGCACCAGGAGGCTGTTTATAACAATAACAACAGTTGATTGGCAAGTTTTCATGCTTGTAAACTGTTTAATAAATGTAACCAAAGCCGTCAAAGATTGAGGAAAGATGTACACGTTCGTAAGTACCTGCGTAACTGCTTCGTGAATCTGCCCCCGTGCTGGTAAAATAGGAACATTCAAGATCAGAGGAAATCATATTGTTTCCAGATATGAATATTTTGTTCTGCCACTAAATAATAATTATTATGTACTCACCTAATTGTGTTTGCGAGGGTTGAGCTTCAGCTTTTTGGTCCCGCCTCTCAACTGTTAATCCACGAGGGTGCGTGTGTGTATTCACCTATTTGTGCCTGCAGGATTGAGTATTAGCTCTTGTACCCCGCCTTTCTAGCCACGGGTTGTTTGAAGAAATGACTCCTATCATATTTCCCTATCATATCTACTTTTAAAACTATGAGTAGAGTTTGCTATAACACAACCTGCTCGTTTAATTCATTCCATTTCTCCACTACTCTCACGCTAAATGAAAACTTTCTAACATTGCTATGACTCTTCTAAGTTTCAAGCTTCCACCCACGTTCCTTTGTTTCATTCGTATTCAATGTGAACATTTCATCTATTTCCACTCTGTCAGTCCCCATATGTATTTTTTACATCTCTATCATGTCACCCTCTCTCTCCTTTATTCTAGGGAAGTCAGGTTCAGTTACACACAGAAATCACAATTGCGTGATTCATCAAATGAACAAATCCACAAGGGCCGTGACGAGGATTCGAACCTGCGTCCGAGAGCATCCCAGACGCTGCCTTAATCGACTGAGCTACGACATGGTAAAAGGAGTTGAAACCGAAGTTCTACTGAACTTACTGGATCCTGCAGCCTCTCCGAGGCACAAACCAGGGTTTTATGAAGTAATGAAGGCGAAGAGGGAGAACGGCCTATTGACATAGCTCGGGTGCAGGGGGGAGTTGTGTAAAACCCTGGATTGTGTCTCGGAGAGGCTGCAGGATCCAGTAAGTTCAGTAGAACTTCGGTTTCAACTCCTTTTACCATATCGTAGCTCAGTCGATTAAGGCAGCGTCTGGGATGCTCTCGGACGCAGGTTCGAATCCTCCTCACGGCCCTTGTGGATTTGTTCAGGTTCAGTTGTTTCAGTCGCACTTCAATACCATCCCTGGCAATTCTGGAACGACCCATGTGAAGTCTAACACTAATGACACATTTGAAAATGCAAATGAATAATATATAGATAAAATATTCCCATGTTGTTTCTGGTGGTCGTGTGTATTAGATGCCTTGTAAGTTGTGTGATAAAGTTTACACTGGTAAACTCTTGGATGACCAGCTGGCCAGTCTGGTAAACTCTTGGATGACCAGCTGGCCAGTCTGGTAAACTCTTGGACGACCAGCTGGCCAGTCTGGTAAACTCTTGGACGACCAGCTGGCCAGTCTGGTAAACTCTTGGATGAGCAGCTGGCCAGTCTGGTAAACTCTTGGACAAGCAGCTGGCCAGTCTGGTAAACTCTTGGACGACCAGCTGGCCAGTCTGGTAAACTCTTGGACGACCAGCTGGCCAGTCTGGTAAACTCTTGGACGACCAGCTGGCCAGTCTGGTAAACTCTTGGACGACCAGCTGGCCAGTCTGGTAAACTCTTGGACGACCAGCTGGCCAGTCTGGTAAACTCTTGGACGACCAGCTGGCCAGTCTGGTAAACTCTTGGACGACCAGCTGGCCAGTCTGGTAAACTCTTGGACGACCAGCTGGCCAGTCTGGTAAACTCTTGGACGACCAGCTGGCCAGTCTGGTAAACTCTTGGACGACCAGCTGGCCAGTCTGGTAAACTCTTGGACGACCAGCTGGCCAGTCTGGTAAACTCTTGGACAAGCAGCTGGCCAGTCTGGTAAACTCTTGGACGACCAGCTGGCCAGTCTGGTAAACTCTTGGACGAGCAGCTGGCCAGTCTGGTAAACTCTTGGACGACCAGCTGGCCAGTCTGGTAAACTCTTGGACGACCAGCTGGCCAGTCTGGTAAACTCTTGGACGACCAGCTGGCCAGTCTGGTAAACTCTTGGACGACCAGCTGGCCAGTCTGGTAAACTCTTGGACGACCAGCTGGTCAGTCTGGTAAACTCTTGGACGACCAGCTGGCCAGTCTGGTAAACTCTTGGACGACCAGCTGGCCAGTCTGGTAAACTCTTGGACGACCAGCTGGCCAGTCTGGTAAACTCTTGGACGACCAGCTGGCCAGTCTGGTAAACTCTTGGACAAGCAGCTGGCCAGTCTGGTAAACTCTTGGACAAGCAGCTGGCCAGTCTGGTAAACTCTTGGACGACCAGCTGGCCAGTCTGGTAAACTCTTGGACGACCAGCTGGCCAGTCTGGTAAACTCTTGGACGACCAGCTGGCCAGTCTGGTAAACTCTTGGACGACCAGCTGGCCAGTCTGGTAAACTCTTGGACAAGCAGCTGGCCAGTCTGGTAAACTCTTGGACGACCAGCTGGCCAGTCTGGTAAACTCTTGGACGACCAGCTGGCCAGTCTGGTAAACTCTTGGACGACCAGCTGGCCAGTCTGGTAAACTCTTGGACGACCAGCTGGCCAGTCTGGTAAACTCTTGGACAAGCAGCTGGCCAGTCTGGTAAACTCTTGGACGACCAGCTGGCCAGTCTGGTAAACTCTTGGACAAGCAGCTGGCCAGTCTGGTAAACTCTTGGACGACCAGCTGGCCAGTCTGGTAAACTCTTGGACAAGCAGCTGGCCAGTCTGGTAAACTCTTGGACAAGCAGCTGGCCAGTCTGGTAAACTCTTGGACAAGCAGCTGGCCAGTCTGGTAAACTCTTGGACAAGCAGCTGGCCAGTCTGGTAAACTCTTGGACGACCAGCTGGCCAGTCTGGTAAACTCTTGGACGACCAGCTGGCCAGTCTGGTAAACTCTTGGACAAGCAGCTGGCCAGTCTGGTAAACTCTTGGACAAGCAGCTGGCCAGTCTGGTAAACTCTTGGACAAGCGGTTGAACCAACACAAATATTCTATTAGGCCGAGTCAAACTTCTAATGCTTTACTTGTTCATTAGCAAGTAAAGCATCTTGTTCACTGGATTAATGCAAAAGCTTTGACCTATAACAAATTTTTTATTGACAGACATATAACTGAATCCAATCTCAGATTCCAATCCAGAATCTCAGAATCCAATCTCAGGGAGGAGATCCGCTCAAGGGAATGGATTGGAAACGACTACATAGTCAGTGCTATTATCTACTCTCTATCCATGGTTAGAATAGGTCAATGGCTACTTTAGGTTAAGGTTTGGATAGGCTAGGTTAGGTAAGGTTAGGATAGGTAAAGTTAAGGTTACTTTAGGTTAAAGTTTGGATAGGTTAGGAAAAGGTTAAGTTTCATTATGTTTCGTCACGTTAATATGATGTATTATTGACGATAAAGTGAAATATTAACAAACAAACAATCCCAGCAAACAATTCCAGCAAACAATCCCAATAACAATCCCAGCAAACACACAATGTAGCCACACCATTATTTTTACAAACGTTTCATTGATGCAATGTTGCAACACGTTCAAAACCGTATGGCAACATTGTGTATAAGTTGAGAAAACATAAACTGCTAAAAAAAACACTTGTAAACTCCCTGGAAAACAAACAACCCATTTCAGACTTCATCCGAGTCGCTGGAATTCAGAATTAGAAGCAATTCTCATCTTAAAGATGTGACAATGGGTCAGACCCTTCTTAACTGGCTATGACAGTCACCTACCACCCATGTGTCATCTGCAAAATCTGCAGAGCATCAGGGGTTCCAGACGGATAATTTCTTGACAGAGATGACATAGTCTCTCTATCTCCCTTCTCTCAGTCACCCTCTCTCTCTCTCACCTCTCTCTCTCTCTCCCAATCTATCTCTCTCCCTCCCCCCCCCCCCCACTCACGCACCACCACTCTGGAGACAGACACAGGCCTATAATGGGCATGAAAGTCCCGCACGAGTTGACCATCCCTTAGAGTAATCAACTCTATAATGAGACAGAGTTCCAACTCTGACATTTCTCCTGATGGGTTTTTTATCCTTTTCTTCCAAGTCGGGAATGTGTGGCGACTGTTCTTAAGGCCTTGATTGAGTGCAGTTGAGTGCAAGGAGAGTGTATGCACGCGTGTGGTTGAGTGGTTCACTCTTCTGATGACTCACACTCTCTTGTGAGCTGTTGCTTACAAGTTATGAGGTTTTTTGTGAGTACAATGAGTGGTTTCTTGAGTACCTACAATCTATGAGTGAATAACTCACAGTTATAAGGACCAATAAAGGACACTAGAGATGTAATCTAAATCCTGTGTCAAGATGAGTTAATTCACTCATAACAACATTAATATTCACTCATTAACCTCTAATAATTCTAAAAATCTTGGATTAATATATTCCTCATTATATATTCCAAGATGATACTCAAGGAGATTTGAAGGAGAGATATGTTCACTTCATTAAAAGTTTAGATTCATTTATATTTTGATATTCCTCAATTACGGCCACATTCATTTCATATTCTTGACTATTAATTGGTGTAAACTGGCCAGGAATGTTGAGTGAGTCTGCAATGACTGATCTAAAAATAATATTAGAATTGTTTACATTGTTCAGGAGTTTAATAAAGTGTTTTGTTTATGCCACAGGTAAGTTTACTGAAGGTGTTGAAGATGTATACCCACGTAAGTAAACTGAGTTTTGAGTATCTTTAGATAACTAGATAGGGATATACCTTGAGTATCTTTGTTACTTAAGTTTAATTGGTATAACTATGACATTAAATTTTATAATTCATTATGATAATTTTTCGAGCATATGATTTTTTTGTTTCCATTTCGATATATTAGTTAATACATTTATTATTGAACATTATATAATTATTTATGATAAATTAAAATCTGTAATCTTAATTTTTCTGTCACATAAAGTTTTATGTAGCAACATTTTTTTCTGTAATTATTTGGTTACAAAACATATATTTGATCAATACAGAATACAGAACTTTCCTTTTAATCACAGCTTTATGGATCAAAAATAAAGGAGGGCAGTTTTGTGGGGTCCTTAAATTAGGGAGACAATACCAGATGAAAAGTTTAAGAAGAAGTTGAACTTGTTGAAAAAAAACATGATTTTTTTTTTAAAGAATGTTACTAAAAGACTTATTTTGGGGGGAAATCAGAGACAATGGTGAACTATGGTGATTTAGTATGTAAAGGTCTAGGTTCACATAGAGACTTGGGATGTAATGTTTCTCTAAAAACAAAAAAACTAAATTAAAAAAAAATGAAAAACTGGACATTAAGACAAAAAGAATCCTACTATGCTTGCTGATGCTGGTGGACTCCCTCCCCCCCCCCCCACCCCCACCAGGCATAAGGTCCCCAAACCCACTACTATATATCAGGAATTCTCCAAAAATCACCCTTTATCTAAAAATGTTTTTTTTTTGTTATTACTTTGTAATATATTTGTAAATATACGATTTATTGGCGGATGAGCCATGTATTAGGCGAAAACTTTGCGTGATACAAAAAACTAACAATATATTTGGATTCAGAATGAAAAATACTATTACAATTCCATGTTATTTGTGACAAAAATATAAATTATTTTTCAAGCCATTAATACATGTTTATGTATATCTGTGTTTAGTTTGGTTTAGATCCGCCATGAGAGGGAAATACATATTGTGTGATTAAGTGTATACATGTATGTATGTATGTACTCACATATTGTTGCTTGCGGGGGTTGAGCTTTGGCTCCATGGTCCCGCCTCTCAACTGTCTATACTGGTGAGACACGTGAGACGTATGTATTTCTTATTGCATGTATGTTTGTATGTATGTATGTGTCTGTGTGTACTGCCTGAGGATGAGTTCCAGATCTTGGGCCCCAATTCACGATGCTTGCCTCGACCACTTGTGTATAGAGTCTATTTTTCAGTTCCACATCATTACAAACAAAAATTGGATTGCAGTTGATTTTCTAATTATTGAAATTCCCCATGAATAAAAAACGTGAGACTTCAATGAATTCACAATTATATATTTGAATTCACGAGCCTCTTATGGTTTCATGGGGATAAAATGGAATTATCAGGATAAAGCGCCAAGCCACTACGACTATATAGCACTTGGAAGGGATCTAGATAAGGATTTGGAATGGGACGGAGGGAAAGGAATGGTGCCCCACCATTTGAACGTTCGGGGATTGAACACCGACCTGCATGAGGCGAGACCATCGCCCTACCGTCCACCCCCCCAAGTGGCTGAGGAAGCTTGCATAGGAAATTATTGAACTCTCTGCCACTATGGAACCTTCCAGTGTTTTACACACACACACACACACACACACACACACACACACACACACACACACACACACACACACACACACACACACACACACACACACACACATATATATATATATATATATATATATATATATATATATATATATATATATATATATATATATATATATCCAGCGCGGTCTTTTGATTTGCGAGAACGTACTAAACACGAAGTCGTAACCTGTGTCTGTACCCAAGCCAAGCCAAGCGAAAGATTAAGATTCCTAGAGATACCTTATAGAGATAAAAAATACAAGGTACCTGGAGATACCTTACAGAAATACAGGTCACCTAAAGATATCTTATAGAAATAGAGATACAAGGTACCTAGAGATACCTTATAGAGAAAGAGATACCAGGTATCTAAAGATACCTTATAGAGATAGAGATACAAGGTACCTAGAGATACCTTATAGAGAAAGAGATACCAGGTATCTAAAGATACCTTATAGAGATAGAGATACAAGGTACCTTATGTCTCATCGTCTACTGTGGTGGTATCTGTGCATTATTTCGGTGTTGCTATTGGTCAGCATCTCTATGGCAATTGTCTGATTATATTTAAAAAAAGATTCGATCTTTCGTGCATTGTCAATCCTAATGCTCTCAATATATAGACAAGACAAACAACACCTTCAAGCAACCTAACAATGCACAAACAGTTAAGCACTATTACAGACCACAAATAACAATTAATATATACTCAAAAAAGTATCTTTATGAGATATAACTCCAGCAACTTATCTTCCCCAACTACAGCACTTAAGTCACACCCAGAAGGACACTTAAGTGCTCAGCCATGCTGGAAGTTAAGTAAATAAGACCAGGTACTTGGTTATGGAGGAAGGAGCTCCTAGAGGCTAGAGACAAGGTGGACACAGGTCTTGCCTGCTCCCTCTTCATACTCCCCTCCTATTATATAAGTTAAGGCAGGCATTATGCAAATTATATTCAGAACTGGAAGTTAGTGTAGGGACTCGAGAGAGAGAGAGAGAGAGAGAGAGAGAGAGAGAGAGAGAGAGAGAGAGAGAGAGAGAGAGAGAGAGAGAGAGAGAGAGAGAGAGAGAGAGAGAGAGAGAGAGAAAAAAAAAAACGTTCTCTCCCCTCCTCTCAGTAACTCCAAAGGGTAAACTCTTACACTTTTGAGAGAATCACAATAGCCTCCTCATCTCTCCCTCTCCCATGTCCTCTCCCACATCCCTAACTCTCCCCTCCCTCACCTCCCTCCCTCCCTCACTTGCCCCCCTTCCTGCTTCGCTAAATCCCTCACTTCCTACCCCACTCTCATCTCAGAGTCCGTGTTTCTCTTTCTCTCTCTCCCCTCTCCTTCAAGCCTTTCATCCCCTCATTACACATACACACGCGCGCACAGGCACACACGCACACACGCACACACACACACACACACACACACACACACACACACATACACACACACACTCAACACACACACACACACACACACACACACACACACACACACACACACACACACACACACACACATACACACACACACACACACACACACACACACACACACATACACACACACACAGGGGGGCCCTGGTAGCGTGGTGGATAGCGCGCAGGACTTGTAATTCTGTGGCGCGGGTTCGATTCCCGCACCAGGCAGAAACAAATGAGCAAAGTTTCTTTCACCCTATGCCCCTGTTACCTAGCAGTAAATAGGTACCTGGGAGTTAGTCAGCTGTCACGGGCTGCCTCCTGGGGTGTGTGTGTGTGATGTGGAGAAAAATAAAAAGTAATTAGTAAACAGATGATTGACAGTTGAGAGGCGGGCCGAAAAGAGCAAAGCTCAACCACCGCAAACACAACTAGGTGAATACAACTAGATGAATACACACACACAGGCACACACACACACAAAGTAATGAAGCTAGGCGGTGGAAACAGGAGGCCAGACACAAGATACCGAATGGGAGATGAAGTCCTTCATGAAACGGACAAAGAGAAGGATCTAGGAATTGATATCACACCAAACCTGTCTCCTGAAGCTCACATCAAAAGAATAACGTCTGCGCCATATGCGAGGCTGGCTAACATCAGAACAGCGTTCAGGAACCTGTGTAAGGAATCATTCAGAATCTTGTACACCACATATGTAAGACCAATCCTGGAGTATGCGGCCCCAGCATGGAGCCCGTACCTTGTCAAGCACAAGGCAAAGCTGGAAAAAGTCCAAAGGTATGCCACTAGACTAGTCCCAGAACTAAGAGGCATGAGTTACGAGGAAAGGCTGCGGGAAATGCACCTTACGACACTGGAAGACAGAAGAGTAAGGGGAGACATGATTACAACCCACAAAATTCTCAGGAGAATTGACAGGGCAGACAAGGATAAACTATTCAACACTGGCGGTACGCGAACAAGGGGACACAGGTGGAAACTGAGTACCCACATGAGCCACAGGGACGTTAGAAGGAACTTTTTCAGTGTCAGAGTAGTTAACATATGGAACACATTAGGCAGTGATGTGGTGGAGGCTGACTCCATACACAGTTTCAAATATAGATATAATGGAACCTAGCAGGCTCAGGAACTTGTACACCAGTTGATTTACAGTTGAGAGGCGGGACCAAAGAGCCAGAGCTCAACTCCCACAAGCACAACTAGGTGAATACACACACATATACACACACACACACACACAAATGGATACACAGGCTCCATCAGCGGGTCCGTGACAGCAGATGGGAAAAGATTGATGGCCTGGTCACTACTCCCCAGCAAACAACAGAAGATCCAGAGAGGAATACAATGACATCAACAGACCATAAATAGATGATCACCAGAGAGCAGCAGCAACAGCAGCACACACACAATGACGGGACCAAAGAGCCAGAGCTCAACCCCCGCAAGCAAGTTCACCCGGTCGGCCGAACGGACAGCACGCTGTACTTGTGGTCCTGTGGTCCTGGGTTCGATTCCAGGCGCCGGCGAGAAACAATGGACAGAGTTTCTTTCACCCTATGCCCCTGTTACCTAGCAGTAAAATAGGTACCTGGGTGTTAGTCAGCTGTCACGGGCTGCTTCCTGGGGGTGGAGGCCTGGTCGAGGACCGGGCCGCGGGGATACTAAAGCCCCGAAATCATCTCAAGATAACCTCAAGATAACCCCCTCATTAGGTGAATGAGAGCTCACCTACTAGTCATGGAGGACTTAAATCACTCAGAGATCAACTGAGCATGAAGGAATGACGGACCTTCAACCTGAGAAACTATGACAATGATTTTGCTTCTAAAGCAAAGAAACAACCAAAATTCCTACATATAAGAAGAAAAGAGAGTGAATAACCGACTAGATTATGAAAAAGAGGAAGTGAATATTCAAGAAATCAGTAGTGGCTCATGGAAACACATGGAGGGATTACATCTCTGTAAACTGTACAATCATACAGCACGAACCCTCTATTTTTGCCTCATTTTAATTAAAATTTAAATAATCAGTTATAAATACATTGAAAATAACAATAAGAATGAAGACTAAACCACACACCAGAAGAACTAATGGAGCAGGTTGTAGAAGCAAACTCCATTCATCATTTTAATAGTAGTTATAATAGGGAAATAGGCCTGGAGTCATTGCATATTTTTGTCTCATTTTAATTAAAATTTAAAAATAATCAGATATAAATACATTTAAAATAACAATGAGAATGAAGACTAAACCACACACCAGAAGAACTAATGGAGCAGGTTGTAGAAGCAAACTCCATTCATCATTTTAATAATAGTTATAATAGGGAAATAAGCCTGGAGTCATTGCATTAGACAACCGGCAGACAGGAAGGCGGGGCCCAAGAGCTAATAGCTCCATTCTGCAGTCCCTACCAACACACACACAAGACTATTTGAGAGTATGATTGGCAGCACTAAATACCTGAGTATCAGCATTTATAAATATGAGAGAGCACATTGAGTATTTATGAGACTGAGAATAAATGTCTAATTACGGGTAATTTAACTGAGACGAGAGAGAACATCTTCCGCGTAAGACTCCAAACATGTAGGACGAAGTTGGATGATGCTGTAGATTGGAATTACCATGATAGAGAATTATAGCGTGTTGGAGATTGGGGATCTTCAGATCCAGCATCCCTCACCTTTGGCTCTCTTCACACCTGAAATCTCCTAACCTTGGCATCCTTACCTATCCAAATGGCTTTCAACTTTCACTACCTTTCACTCTCTCTCTCTCTCTCTCTTTCTCTCTCTCTCTCTCTCTCTCTCTCTCTCTCTCTCTCTCTCTCTCTCTCTTCTTCTTCTCCTTAAACACACTCTCCTTTCTCTCTTCCTCTCTTCGTGTTCCGCCATTCTCTTCAGTTTTCCTTTCTCGCTTTCGTACCTTTTTTTCCTTTGTGTATCAACAGTTCTTTTGTTTACTTTTGTTTTTTCCCCTTTTCCCTCCTTTACTCGTGCTTTCCCTCACTTTCTCTCTCCTCTTCCCTCATTCTCTCTCTCTCTCACCCTATACCTCCCCTTTCCTCTCACCAAACTCTCCCTATCTGGAGATCTTCACGTTACCTTACCTAATAGTTTACCTTCCCCTTAACAATTTAACTTCCACAACAGTTTACCTTCCACGTAATAATTTACCGGTAATTAAAAAGTTTACCTCCAACTCGACAGTTTACCTTCAACTCTATAGTTTATATCTAATGACAAATAATCTACAAAACAAGTGGCTTGTAGAAGTCAACTTGGTGCGTGTAGAAGCCAGCTAGGAAGCACGGAGCCTCGCGTGCTAATCGTCGAGGACGTCAGAAGAATTACCAAGAAAATGTAAGTTTCCTTTTGAGAAATTTGAGCCTCACCTGAGACAGGTGTGTTCCCCCCCCCCCCCCCCCCCTCCCTGGCGAGACACCTGTACCCGGCGGGGTGCGGGTCGCCCCGAGGGTGTGTCCTCGTTATAAGTGTGTGTGTACTCACCTACTGGTGCTTGTCAGGACCGATCATTAGCTCCTGGATCACGCTGTTCTACCCACCGGTTGAGTGTAATACAATGGCGGTCTCACGTCATGCAGGTCGGCGTTCAATCCCCGACCGTCCAAGTGGTTTTTCCTTCCCCCCCCGACCCATCCCAAATCTTTATCCTGACCCCTTCCAAGTGGTATATAGTCGTAATGGCTTGGCGCTTTCCCCTTTGAGAATTCCCTTCTCCCTATTGTAGCGTCATTAGGTTCAGTTCCTTCAGTCTCTTTTCATGCCCTAACACTCGCAATTCTGTTAGAAGCCTTGTTGCAAACCTCTCAACCCATGATGGGGGCTGCATAGTCTAAGATTGGTCTCACGTAGGTGGAGTACAGCGATCTAAATGCCTGGTTAACACGGCTGATGTCATCCTGTTTATATAAGCCTCCGGAGGGAGGATTGGTGTCCACTCCCAGCAGTTTTTCTGTGGTCGTTACAACGAGGTAGTTATCCTTCGTCCTGTCCAGGGCATTTAGTCTCCTAGTGGCACCTTGTTAGTGCTGGACGCTAACAGCCGTTTCTCGAACCTGTTTAAGGAGTGTTTAAGAGTGTTTAAGGAGTTGTAGAGAGAAGTGGGAGGGGAGAGAGAGAGGGGGGCGGAGCAGGAGGAGGGGAACAGAGGAGAGAGGAGAGGAGAAGAGAGGAGAGGAGAAGAGAGGAGAGGAGAGAGATGTATAGAAGCCCATAACAGGGGATCATTAAAACCAAATTGGTTCATTATTCATAATCACACAACAGGTGTGTGTGTGTGTGTGTGGGTGTGTGTGTGTGTGTGGGTGTGTGTGTGTGTGTGTGTGTGTGTGTGTGTGTGTGTGTGTGTGTGTGTGTGTGTGTGTGTGTGTGTGTGTGTGTGTGTGTGTGTGTGCGTGTGGTGTGTGCTGGAGGCTTCATGCGGTATCAATATGACAGAAATCAAACTTATAAAAAAAGTTTAGAAAAGAAATTTTGAAGATTTTTTGTCTTGAAAAACTTGAAATATGAAGAAACAAATGAAAGTTTCCTCGGCCGGATTCCAATTAAAACTTGATCTTAAGTGTAAAGAAACTTTATCTTTAGTGTAAACAGTCAGGAGGAAGTTTTCTCTCCTCTTTGTCTTCTTTCTGGGTCTTTGTTGCTATAGGTCTATGTCCCTTGTGTGGGTGGTGATTGTGGTGGGTGATTATGGTGGTGATTGTGGTGGGCGACTGAGGTGGTGATTGTGGTGGGTGATTGTGGTGGTGATTGTGGTGGTGATTGTGGTGGGTGATTGTGGTGGGTGATTGTGGTGGTGATTGTGGTGGGCGACTGAGGTGGTGATTGTGGTGGTGATTGTGGTGGGTGATTGTGGTGGTGATTGTGGTGGTGATTGTGGTGGTGATTGTGGTGGGCGACTGAGGTTGTGATTGTGGTGGTGATTGTGGTGGGTGATTGTGGTGGTGATTGTGGTGGGTGATTGTGGTGGTGATTGTGGTGGTGATTGTGGTGGGCGACTGAGGTGGTGATTGTGGTGGTGATTGTGGTGGTGATTGTGGTGGTGATTGTGGTGGGTGATTGTGGTGGTGATTGTGGTGGGTGATTGTGGTGGTGATTGTGGTGGTGATTGTGGTGGTGATTGTGGTGGGTGATTGTGGGTGGTGATTGTGGTGGGTGATTGTGGTGGGCGACTGAGGTGGGTTATTGTGATGGTGTTACCTGGTTGATGGGGTTCTGGGAGTTCTTCTACTCCCCAAGCCCGGCCCGAGGCCAGGCTTGACTTGTGAGAGTTTGGTCCACCAGGCTGTTGCTTGGAGCGGCCCGCAGGCCCACATACCCACCACAGCCCGGTTGGTCCGGCACTCCTTGGAGGAAACTATCTAGTTTCCTCTTGAAGATGTCCACGGTTGTTCCGGCAATATTTCTTATGCTCGCTGGGAGGACGTTGTTGTCGGACGGACCTCTGATGTTTATACTGTGTTCTCTGATTGTGCCTATGGCACCTCAGCTTTTCACTGATTCTATTCTGCATTTTCTTCCATATCGTTCACTCCAGTACGTTGTTATTTTACTGTGTAGATTTGGGACCTGTCCCTCCAGTATTTTCCATGTGTATATTATTTGGTATCTCTCTCGTCTTCTTTCTAGTGAGTACATTTGGAGGGCTTTGAGACGATCCCAATAATTTAGATGCTTTATCGCGTCTATGTATGCCGTATATGTTCTCTGTACTCCCTCTATTTCAGCAATTTCTCCTGCTCTGAAGGGGGAAGTGAGTAATGAGCAGTACTCGAGACGGGACAACACAAGTGATTTGAAGAGTACAACCATTGTGATGGGATCTCTGGATTTGAAAGTTCTCGCAATCCATCCGATCATTTTTCTAACTGACGCAATATTTGCTTGGTTATGCTCCCTAAACGTTAGGTCGTCAGACATCATTATTCCCAAATCCTTTACATGTTGCTTTCCTACTATGAGCAAATTTGACTGTTTTGTACCCTGTATTATGTTTAAGGTCCTCATTTTTACCGTATCAGTGTACCAGGAATTTATCGCAATGTATCTTGAACCAATTATTATTAGTAATAATATTATTTTATTATTTATTTATTTGTCCAGTGTTTCCACTATCAGCTTTTAATAATTATCATAATTATTTTCTTTATATCTATTATAATCTCGCATGGCTCTTTCTATATATCTAAATCATATATATATGAACAAAATGGCGTTCAATGGATTTCGAGACAAGACTTTGTCTCCATGTGTTTTCGCATTGCGGGACAATGGACGTCACCAAGCTGAAGAACTCGTCCAGTGGGAATCCGGATTCAAAGACGGATTTGTTTATAAGTTTCTTGAGTGACTGGGTGGAAATAATAGTGGGATCCTGATGTGATACGACCCGATGGCCTTGCTTCTTGCCGGGTTGGCGTCCGATTTCTGATGATTTAAGAGTTTGGGCATTGTGTTTTCGCTGTTTTCATATCTCAGTCTCTTTGCCTCATATCCTAGCTTCTTGGCCTCATATCCTAGCTCCTTGGCCTCATATCCCAGCTTCTTGGCCTTATATCCCAGCTCCTTGGTCTCATATCCTAGCTTCTTGGCCTTATATCACAGCTCTTTGGCCTCATATCCCAGCTTCTTGGCCTCATATCCAAGCTCCTTGTCCTCATATCCCAGCTCCTTGTCCTCACATCCCAGCTCCTTGACCTCACATCCCAGCTCCTTGTCCTCATATCCCAGCTCCTTGGCCTCATATCCCAGCTCCTTGTCCTCACATCCCAACTCCTTGTCCTCACATCCCAACTCCTTGGCATCATATCCCAACTCCTTGCACTAATCTCCCCATGCTAAGTTCAACATAGTCCTTCTGACTTTGCACTTCCTGCTCATAATTGCCCAACCAGTTCCGACACTTCCCACCTCCCTCCCTCTCAGATCAAAGAGAAGAAGGGCACAGAAATAGAGGTAATGGGAAAAGTTGTGACGGTCGTGAATAATGGAGAGAGAAGGCTCGTTGAGTCTGCTAACTGCCATTAATGGCAATTTACTTCTTCAAGATAACCACTCAATTTTCCTTTTTGTGTGTAAAAAAAAAAAATGCTCATTCTCAAGACAATCGACTTGAGAATGGTCCAGGACGGACCGAAACGTCGTCGTCCCTTCACCTTCTAGTGTGTGGTCTGGTCAACATACTTCAGCCACGTTATTGTGACTCATCGCCTGCAAAATGCTCATTACTTTTTTGTTTTCGAAAAGTAACTTTTTTACGTTTTACGTTACGGAAAGTAACTTTTTTTTACGTTATCTAGATAAATTTTCAATTAATTTAATGATTCAGCTTCGTCTAATTTGCATATACCTGTTCTAAGGTGAGGCAGTCTCCGGGGGGGGGGGGGGTAATTAGTGAGTTTCTACGTCTTTATAGCTTAATGTACTTCTTAGCCTTTCCAATTTTTTAATCAGTCTTGAATCAGTCTTTGATTAGTCTTGCATCAGTCTTTATTTAGTGTTGAATCAGTCTTTAATTAGTCTTGAATCAGTCTTGAATTAGTCTTGAATTAGTACTCACCTAATTGTGCTTGCGGGGGTTGAGCTTTGGCTCTTTGGTCCCGCCTCTCAACTGTCAATCAACTGGAGTCCTTATTCAGTCTTGAATCAGTCTTGATAGTCTTTCAAATAACTCAGTTCCCGCTTCATGGCTGAGCCGACCTCAGCAGTGGACGGTAATGAATACAATGTGCAATTTATATTTATATAAATACATTGTACTACAATGTAAATACATTGTATAAATACATTGTACATACAAATACATTATATTTATAAATACAATTTATACAGTGTTTACACCTGGCCTCAATCAAGAACGTGATTTACCTGCTTGAACCCCATCAAGCAGGTAAACCACATTCCTGTTTACCTGGTTGATGGGGTTCTGGGAGTTCTTCTACTCCCCAAGCCCGGCCCGAGGCCAGGCTTGACTTGTGAGAGCTTGGTCCACCAGGCTGTTGCTTGGAGCGGCCCGCAGACCCACATACCCACCACAGCCCGGTTGGTCCGGCACTCCTTGAAGGAAATGATCCAGTTTCCTCTTGAAGATGTCCACGGTTGTTCCGGCAATATTTCTTATAGTCGCTGGGAGGATGTTGAACAACCGCGGACTTCTGATGTTTATACAGCGTTCTCTGATTGTGCCTATGGCACCTCTGCTCTTCACTGGTTCTATTCTGCATTTCCTTCCATATCGTTCATTGTGACGCAGACTTAAAGATGTCACGTTCTGGTGACATCTTTAAAGATGTCACCAGGCTACAAGGGGGCCTCGTAGCCTGGTGGATAGCGCGCAGGACTCGTAATTCTGTGGCGCGGGTTCGATTCCCGCACGAGGCAGAAACAAATGGGCAAAGTTTCTTTCACCCTGAATGCCCCTGTTACCTAGCAGTAAATAGGTACCTGGGAGTTAGTCAGCTGTTACGGGCTGCTTCCTGGGGGTGGAGGCCTGGTCGAGGACCGGGCCGCGAGGACACTAAAGCCCCGAAATCATCTCAAGATAACCTCAAGATGTCATCGTTCTGGTGGTGGTGATGTCTGTGGCTGTGTTGGCGGAGTTTGTTCCACGTTAAAAAAAAAATCGTGGAATTCAGAGATAACACTATCAATGGAGTTCAAGAACTGTGTAAATACTTCATTCATAATGGTGAACTGCCGGGAATCTTAGCCAAGTATCTAAGGCTAGTTTGTGTAACTAGCTTCAAATGATTGTTACTTGCTTAGCTAAACGAACTATGGGGCTCAGTTCCAGAACCCATTATGGCGTCTGTTATCCTTCCCACCACCGTCCACGGCATGGGTATGGGGTGCATAATAAAGAAATTAAATGGAACTTCCACTTTGTTATAATTATTTGTTATAGCTGATGAAACTATCAGATTTTGTATATTGATTATACAAAATCTATACAAAAGATATAGATAAATCTATACAAAAGATATAGATAAATCTATACAAAAGATATAGATAAATCTATACAAAAGATATAGATAAATCTATACAAAAGATATAGATAAATCTATACAAAAGATATAGATAAATCTATACAAAAGATATAGGTAAATATATACAAAAGATATAGATAAATCTATACAAAAGATATAGATAAATCTATACAAAAGATATAGATAAATCTATACAAAAGATATAGATAAATCTATACAAAAGATATAGATAAATCTATACAAAAGATATAGATAAATCTATACAAAAGATATAGATAAATCTATACAAAAGATATAGATAAATCTATACAAAAGATTTACATAAATATATACACAAAATGTGTGTAAATTAGTAAACAAAATATATAAGTTTGGAAGAGTTTAGTCACTAATTACCACCTTTCAAAACTCGATAATTACCCTCGCTAATTAGCAAGCATGAAACTGTAATTATCGCCTAACTGTGATTGAAATCACGTGGCAAGTGATATTGTTCGTTGCACACTGTCGTAGCTGCGGTCACTGTGACGCGTCGTAACATTTGGGCCGTGTAGGAAGGTCCTTACCTACCAGTGACTACGTGGGGGAGGGGGGGGTTGAGCTCTAGCTCTTAATCCCCCGCCTCTTGTCCGTTTATACCTGGCGCGCTAATCACCTCTCTATCATCGCTAACGATGAGAACGTTCATATATTTCTACTATTCAACTACGTGACCAGTTTACAGTGATGTCTCATTGTTCTACTTCCACTTGTCCACTTTGTCTACTATCTCAGGATCTTCTATGTCGTGGTCATATCTCAATTTTTATTCTTGAAGGTTGTGAAGGCGAGTTACGACATGACCTCATAGCTGGAACCTCTCAATTCTGGTACTAATCTAGTGGCAAAATTCTGAAGTTTCTAAAGACTAGTTGGCATTCCCTTCAGCCTCTCTCTCTTGTGTCATATTTATAAGTTGTATTAACAAGTTGCAGAACTTTCAATGATCTTGCACTAAGAGTGGAACTCCTCCCCCCCCCACCTCTCTCTCTCTCTGTTTCCTTTCTTAATACCAAGAATCTCCCGCTGGAAATATTGCATCTGAGAGCATATCGTTTATCTTCGTTTCCACTACTACAATACTATCGGATTTTTTCTCTAACTCTCTCTTTTAATTCCACGGCTTTATTTATAGTTCCATCCGCATTCGTATACCACATTGCAAGACTCGTCTTGGAGTCTTCATGAGTTCTAAGAGTGCTTCATTTTATGGGGTTTATATTGGTGTGTGTGTGTGTGTGTGTGTGTGTGTGCCTGCAGGTGTGTGGCACCAACACAGCCACACCTGCATGTTGCCTGGTGATCACCACTGCTAACATAACACTCCGTCCTCCACTCCATCACTACCCCTGAAGGTGGAGGAGGAGGAGCGGGACCCGTGCCTTACATTCCTCGACGCACTTCACGACGCACTTATCACGCCAGGGGGGGGGGGGACGCATGATGCTGTAACAAGTTTGTAGTGCATAGTGAAGGGTAGGGAGAGAGCCTTGATGGTGTCCTTGGCCACCACGTGTAGGTGTATAGGAGCCAGGGTAGAGGAGCCAGGGTAGATCAGGAGCCAGGGTAGATCAGCACCCAGGGTAGATCAGGAGCCACGGTAGAAGAGCCAGGGTCAGCTGCTGATGCTCCCAGTACACAACCCACATATTCACACACGCCACTTCTCTTGCACTCTTTTTTTTCCTCTGTGTTATTCTCTTCTTCTGTGTATCTATCTCTCCCATCCCCCTCTCCTCCCCTACCCCCCTCCTCCCCTACCCCCCCTCCTCCTCCTGCTTCTCCCACCAACCACAACAGTCTGACTCTAACACGACACACACAAACATAACTTTACAAACTACTGATTGACTCAATAAACACACAGAGAGTTTTGATGTTGGTGTGAGGGTGTGGTCCAGGGCCCCTCGTGTTCTTATATGTACTTATATGTGTATATATATGTACATCTATACACACACACACACACACACACACACACACACACACACACACACACACACACACACACACAGTTGATTGACGGTTTAGAGGCGGGACCAAAGATCCAGAGCTGAACCCCTGCAAGCACAACTAGATGAGTACACACACACACACACTCACAGACACACACACACACACACACACACACACACACACACACACACACACACACACACACACACACACACACACACACACACACACACACACACTCACAAACACACAAAGAGGGCAGCGAGTACTAGCTTAGAGTGGTAGGATGGTGTTGGAGTGCCATACACACACACACACTCACACAAACACACAAAGAGGGCAGCGAGTACTAGCTTAGAGTGGTAGGGTGGTGTTGGAGTGCCATACACACACACACACACTCACAAACACACAAAGAGGGCAGCGAGTACTAGCTTAGAGTGGTAGGGTGGTGTTGGAGTGCCATACACACACACACACACACACAAACACACAAAGAGGGCAGCGAGTACTAGCTTAGAGTGGTAGGGTGGTGTTGGAGTGCCATACACACACACACACACACTCACACACACACACACAGGGCAGCGAGTACTAGCTTAGAGTGGTAGGGTGGTGTTGGAGTGCCATACTCACACACACACACACACACACACACACACACACACACACACACACACACACACACACACACACACACACACACACACACACACACACACACACAGGGCAGCGAGTACTAGCTTAGAGTGGTAGGGTGGTGTTGGAGAGCCAAACAATAACTCAGAAGCCCTCTGCTAGCAAGGTAAACAAAATAATTATTTATGACCGCGACACCACGCAAATCTCTCCCGTTCATTAATGCAATTTTGTGATATGCAAATGAGTTCCGCAGATTCATCACGGCGCCCTTTGTGGGGTCTGGGTTTGCTTGTCTGTCGCCACACCATTCTTTGTCCCCAGCTGTGTGTATTTCTGTGTTCGCTATGTATTAGTACCCATTAGAGTATGCTGCGTATTAGTACCTATTAGAGTATGCTATGTATTAGTACCTTTTACAGTATGCTGCGTATTAGTACCCATTAGAATATGCTACGTATTAGTACCCATTAGAGTATGCTGCGTATTAGTACCCATTAGAGTATGCTGCGTATTAGTACCTATTAGAGTATGCTATGTTTTAGTACCCATTAGAGTATGCTATGTATTAGTACCCATTAGAGTATGCTATGTATTAGTACCCATTAGAGTATGCTGTGTATTAGTACCTATTAGAGTACGCTATGTATTAGTACCCATTAGAGTACGCTATGTATTAGTACCCATTAGAGTATGCTATGTATTAGTACCCATTAGAGTATGCTGCGTATTAGTACCTATTAGAGTACGCTATGTATTAGTACCCATTAGAGTATGCTACGTATTAGTACCCATTAGAGTACGCTACGTATTAGTACCCATTAGAGTACGCTATGTATTAGTACCCATTAGAGTACGCTATGTATTAATACCCATTAGAGTACGCTATGTATTAGTACCTTTTACAGTACGCTATGTATTAGTATCCATTAGAGTACGCAACGTATTAGTACCCATTAGAGTACGCTACATATTAGCACCCATTAGAGTACGCTACATATTAGTACCCAAGTATCTGTTTATCTGTATATCCCCGTATCTATCTATATGTATCTCCCTGTACCCATCTTCGTATCCCATTACATATCTATTGACAGCGTACACGTAATGGTGTTTTCTTCAATAAGTCATTTTTTGAAAGCCCAATCCTATTATCCTCCTGATCACCGGGGCGTGAGTGGCCAATCAGGGCCAAATTACCATCACAGCTGAACCAGTATTGTTTCACCACCTCAAACGGGAGTCGAACCGGGGTCTCCTGACTTACGCAGGCGAGTTTGCTATCCTCCCAACCATGACGTACAAACCTATTTGAGTCATTTCGTGCAATTTTAATTTTATTTTGTGTTTTTTATTATGCAGTTTTGGATCGGTTTTAGTCGTCTGCAATAGTTTTCAATCATTTGCAATGCTTTTGCAACTGTTTTCAGTCAATATCAAGATTTTTCGTCAGTTTTTCATCATTTTTATATTTGAGCAGGTTTTGGTAACCCCGCTAATTGTGGTAGTGATGGTGGTAATGAAGTGTAGTGGTAATGATAGTGGTAGTGATGACCAGTGGTGGTGATAGTGGTAGTGTGATAGAACAGCAGTAAACAAGGCTGTTAAGAATAAGAATGAAGGCTCATAAACATAACAGAGAGAGAGAGAGAGAGAGAGAGAGAGAGAGAGAGAGAGAGAGAGAGAGAGAGAGAGAGAGAGAGAGAGAGAGAGAGAGAGAGAGAGAGAGACAGAGAGAGAGACAGAGAGAGAGAGAGAGAGAGAGAGAGAGAGAGAGAGAGAGAGAGAGAGAGAGAGAGAGAGAGAGAGAGAGAGAGAGAGAGAGAGAGAGAGAATGGACCACTTTCTCAAGGAACTTACTCATCACCGATCATTCACTCCTCACCGGAATGGAGTCTTGGAACACGCTCACACAACAAATAGATGTTTGAGAAACCAAATCAAGTGACTAAATGAAATTCTGGTCCACAGACGGTTCCAGGTATGAGAACGTTCCCCCAAAATATATAAATACCTAGATGCGGTACCCGGTGGTGTCCAGGTCTCTCTCTCTCTCTCTCTCTCTCTCTCTCTCTCTCTCTCTCTCTCTCTCTCTCTCTCTCTCTCTCTCTCTCTCTCTCTCTCTCTCTCTCTCTCTCTCTCTCTCGCTCTTCCAGTAGGCAAAATATGTTCGAATAACAATGATTCAGGCGAGAAATCTTTTGTGTAACACTCTACGGACAATCAAACCCACATTTCATAACTATCAGGAGTCATTGGTTGACGCAATAGGGGCCCATCCGACTTAAACACCGGCATGGGTGTTAACTCCTGGGAGAACTGCCCGAGACTAACCACAACCAAACAGATAAACAATTAGGTATTCCTAATACCTAATTATCTCAAGATAAGGTAATCTCAAGATAAACCTTCCTTTTATAGAATCAAAAATTATTGTGAATTATATAGATTATAAAAAATAATAAATTATATAATATAGAATAAAATAAACTGTGTTACAGTTTATAGAAAAACACAAACATATACCAATCAAAGATTTCATCTAGGTATTCAGAGTTGGGGCGCATGTCTAAGATACAGCAAGCGTTCCCTCTCTGGATCGCCACACTGAGGCGCTGGAACAGGGTACTGGCGGCTCTTTGAGGGGTCTGTACTACTGAAGTAACCCCCCCCCTATGTGCCGGAGTAGCCAATCTGTACTGTGTACTGTGCACGAGTAGCCAATCTGTACTGTGTACTGTGCATGAGTAGCCAATCTGTACTGTGTACTGTGCATGAGTAGCCAATCTTCTCTTGATGAAGTCACTGACTGCTTCATGTCTGGTAATGTTTTTATGACTGCTGAAGATTAAGCCACCCAAGAGGTGGCACGGGCATGAATAGCCCCGTAAGTCCTCGCTCTTGGCTGTTACAGGCTTTTAGAGTCTTGGTTGGTTATATATATATTGGGTCCTTAATACAAGACCAGAAACCTACCAACCCAAGCAACCCACCCAACCTATCGCCAAGGCCAGTGCATAGAAAACGTCAACTTTACGGTGCTTTCATTTTTTGCCAAACACTTCGCATTTTTAACGAATTCGTCGATTCCGTGAAAAAATGCGACGTATTATGTCAGTGTGTTTTGTAATTGCTCAAAAAACCTTACCAATATATTATCAAAAAATTTAACAGCCTGGAGCAACATTTTTCCGCAATGATTCAGGTATATTTTTTTCCCTCGCCCACTCCAAAATTTTGGCAAAGTTTGAATTTTTTTTAAAAAATGTATATTTTATTTTGTCTTTGTCACCTCCCCCCCCCCCATCCCCTCTCTATGGTATATTGCACACGGTAGCAATACCTGTGAAGGCTGGACAGAGAGAGAGAGAGAGAGAGAGAGAGAGAGAGAGAGAGAGAGAGAGAGAGAGAGAGAGAGAGAGAGAGACTTTATACATAACCCTATAAGAAACAGCTATGTGAAGATCTTCCCCTTAATGGCACCTGTAAATGCTCAAAAACCAGCCACTAATTAGGCTCCAGCACCTGCCAGGTCACACCTGGGGTCATTAATCTCCGCCATCTTGAAGCCTTTGCAATCATTCTCTCAAGTTTATGAGTGTAAATCACGAAAAATAAACACGTGATTAAGATATGACAGTGTCAGAGCACGGAAGAAAATTGAAACAGGAATTTCCTTCTCTATATGGAATAAATCTCGAGTTTATGTAAAATATTTACAATGTACATTTACCCCCAGTATATATATATATATATATATATATATATATATATATATATATATATATATATATATATATATATATATATATATATATATATGTCGTACCTAGTAGCCAGAACGCACTTCTCAGCCTACTATGCAAGGCCCGATTTGCCTAATAAGCCAAGTTTTCATGAATTAATTGTTTTTCGACTACCTAACCTACCTAACCTAACCTAACCTAACTTTTCCGGCTACCTAACCTAACCTAACCTATAAAGATAGGTTAGGTTAGGTTAGGTAGGGTTGGTTAGGTTCTGTCATATATCTACGTTAATTTTAACTCCAATAAAAAAAAGTTGACCTCATACATAATGAAATGGGCAGCTTTATCATTTCATAAGAAAAAAAATATATTATATTAGAAAATATATTAATTCAGTAAAACTTGGCTTATTAGGCAAATCGGGCCTTGAATAGTAGGCTGAGAAGTGCGTTCTGGCTACTAGGTACGACATATATATATATATATATATATATATATATATATATATATATATATATATATATATATATATATATATATATATATATATATATATATATATTTCTTGTATCGAAATTCCTTTTTTTCATTCTTATTGTGTATTTTAAATTTCTTGTTTACATTGATGCGTTTTTTCGTTTATATGGTTTTTTTACGTTTAATGTTTGTTTTTTTTCACCTTATGTATTGTGTGTTTTTTGTATATGTTTATACAGTTTTTTTTGTGGAGAACTTAACCAGTTTAGTTGAGATGGCCTTAATCACCTCGTTAAACCTTCGCAGGTTTATCTGAACAAGTTATCAGGATAACTTGATAACTTGTAAGAAAATGTTGTAAACATGACGTTATATCACATAACTTTGAACTTTATTTATACAAACATTAACGTAAATTAGTATGTAAGTAAACTATTTAGGTCAGGTTGTTAGCTTAAATTAGCTTGTTAGGTTAAGTTGTTAACTGAAGTTAGGTGGTTAAATTACCTGATATATTAGCCTTAGGTTAGGCTGTTACGTTAACTAATATATTAGCTTAAGTTATCTGTCAAGTTAGTCAAGATAACTATTAAATTAACCTTAAATTGGGTTGTTAGCCTATATACATATTTTTGCACACAAAAAAGGCATGTTCGAACGAAAACATCAATGCACACACGTTGAAAGGTTCGAACGCAACATTTAATCGGTTTGTTCGGTTTCAAATAACGATATTTAACTCTGAACCGGCCGATCCGGTTAACGAAGATAATGGAGATACGTAATATTTCAAAACTTGCCTCTCTGTTGTTCGCTCATATATCATTGTTCGAAATTTCAAAAGTTGTGTTCATTGTAAATTGAACAATGTTATGGTGACTGTTGACCAATTTTTGACCAACCTGAATGAATTAGTCATTAATATTGGGACCACTTGGGTGAAAACATTTTCCTCTCTGTACGCTATTGTTATG
>NC_091241.1:12859072-12871572 GCF_040958095.1 Procambarus clarkii | reverse complement strand
CTTCAACACAAGTGTTAAGCGCGCCCTCCAAACCTTCAACACAAGTGTTAAGCGCGCCCTCCAAACCTTCAACACAAGTGTTAAGCGCGCCCTCCAAACCTTCAACACAAGTGTTAAGCGCGCCCTCCAAACCTTCAACACAGGTGTGTTAAGCGCGCCCACCAAACCTTCAACACATGTGTTAAGCGCGCCCACCAAACCTTCGACACGTGTTCGTAAATCTTCCGAGCCTAGGAAGTGTTCGTCTTCATTAGTAAAACCTGCCAGAGTTTCTCTACACAAGATGGATTAACCTTAAGCGCGAACCAGACACGTACAGGGATACGAACACACACACACACACACACACACACACACACACACACACACACACACACACACACACACACACACACATACACACACACACACTCACACACACACACACACACACTCACACACACACACACACACACACACACACACACACACACACACTCACACACACACACACACACACACACACACACACACACACACTCACACACACACACACACACACACACACACTCACACACACACACACACACACACACACACACACACACACACACACACACACACACACACACACTCACACACACACACACACACACACACACACACACACACACACACACACACTCACACACACACACACACACACACACACACACACTCACACACACACACACACACACACACACACACACACACACACACACACACACACACACACACACACACACCATTTTGTAACCACCAAATGAAAGGAAACAAAAAAAAAATTTGAACCCCATATATGGACGGAACACGAAAGGAATTGCATTATAAAGGGGGTGGAAATGGTGTGGGAGTGCAGGTGTAGAAGTGCAGGTGTGGGAGTACAGGTGTGGGATTTCAGGTGTGAGAGTGACAGTACAGAGAGAGAAAGAGGATCAAATGCCCCTAGTCACACGAACAAAAAATACAGCAATATATATGAACTGTAAAAGGCTTTTGTATTTTATTCTGCCCCTCTTTTTTTTATCTGAAGTATATATATATCACCTCATCCCTCTGTCCTCCCCAGCTGAGCCACCAGCACCCACAATAGGGAAGTATATCACCCAAAATGGGAATCTACGTCTAACAAATTGGTCTCTGTCTACCCACAGGTGCAGCTGGGGATCTACTTCGTGGGGTAGATGTCCCCCAGTTCGCCTTCGCAGGGGGAGAAGCTACACTTAGCTGCACTTATGACCTGCGTTCGACGCGCCTGTACTCCCTTAAGTGGTACCACAATGGAACGGAGTTCTATCGCTATGTTCCCACTGAGCGGAACAGACCCATCAACATCAAGCCCAGCCACAAGTTCTCTGTCACCGTGAGTGTTCTGTAGTGTTCTGTAGTGTTCTTTGGTGTTCTCTGGTGTTCTGTGGTGCTCTGAAGTGTTCAGTAGTGTTCTCTGGTGTTCTGTAGTGTTCTCTGGTGTTCTGTAGTGTTCTCTGGTGTTCTGTAGTGTTCTCTGGTGTTCTGTGGTGTTCTCTGGTGTTCTGTAGTGTTCTCTGGTGTTCTGTGGTGCTCTGAAGTGTTCAGTAGTGTTCTCTGGTGTTCTGTAGTGTTCTCTGGTGTTCTGTAGTGTTCTCTGGTGTTCTGTAGTGTTCTCTGGTGTTCAGTAGTGTTCTCTGGTGTTCTGTAGTGTTCTCTGGTGTTCTGTAGTGTTCTCTGGTGTTCTGTGGTGTTCTCTGGTGTTCTGTAGTGTTCTCTGGTGTTCTGTGGTGCTCTGAAGTGTTCAGTAGTGTTCTCTGGTGTTCTGTAGTGTTCTCTGGTGTTCTGTAGTGTTCTCTGGTGTTCTGTAGTGTTCTCTGGTGTTCTGTGGTGTTCTCTGGTGTTCTGTAGTGTTCTCTGGTGTTCTGTAGTGTTCATTAGTGTTCTCTGGTGTTCTGTGGTGCTCTGAAGTGTTCTGTAGTGTTCTCTGGTGTTCTGTAGTGTTCTCTGGTGTTCTGTAGTGTTCTCTGGTGTTCTGTAGTGGTCTCTGGTGTTCTGTAGTGTTCTCTGGTGTTCTGTGGTGCTCTGAAGTGTTCAGTAGTGTTCTCTGGTGTTCTGTAGTGTTCTCTGGTGTTCTGTAGTGTTCTCTGGTGTTCTGTAGTGTTCTCTGGTGTTCTGTAGTGTTCTCTGGTGTTCTGTAGTGTTCATTAGTGTTCTCTGGTGTTCTGAAGTGATCAGTAGTGTTCTCTGGTGTTCTGTAGTGTTCTCTGATGTTTTGTAGTGTTCTATAGTGTTCTGTAGTGTTCTCTGGTGTTCTGTAGTGTTCTGTAGTGTTCTGTAGTGTTCTCTGGTGTTCTGTAGTGTTCTCTGGTGTTCTGTAGTGTTCTGTAGTGTTCTCTGGTGTTCTGTAGTGTTCTCTGGTGTTCTGTAGTGTTCTCTGGTCTTCTGTAGTGTTCTCTGGTGTTCTGTAGTGTTCTCTGGTGTTCAGTAGTGTCCTCTGGTGTTCAGTAGTGTCCTCTGGTGTTCTGTAGTGTTCCCTGGTTTTCTGTAGTGTTCTGTAGTGTTCTCTGGTGTTCTGTAGTGTTCTCTGGTGTTCTGTAGTGTTCTCTGGTGTTCTGTAGTGTTCTCTGGTGTTCAGTAGTGTCCTCTGGTGTTCTGTAGTGTTCTCTGGTGTTCTGTAGTGTTCTCTGGTGTTCTGTAGTGTTCTCTGGTGTTCTGTAGTGTTCTCTGGTGTTCAATAGTGTCCTCTGGTGTTCAGTAGTGTCCTCTGGTGTTCAGTACTGTCCTCTGGTGTTCAGTAGTGTTCTGTAGTGTTCTCTGGTGTTCTGTAGTCATCATACTATGGTACACAACACACACTCATCATACTATGGTACACAACACACACTCACCATACTATGGTACACAACACACACTCACCATACTATGCTACACAACACACACTCATCATACTATAGCACACAACACACACTCATCATACTATAGCACACAACACACTCACCATACTATGGTACACAACACACACTCACCATACTATGGTACACAACACACACTCACCATACTATAGTACACAACACACACTCACCATACTATGGTACACAACACACACTCACCATACTATGGTACACAACACACACTCACCATACTATGGTACACAACACACACTCATCATACTATGCTACACAACACACACTCACCATACTATGGTACACAACACACACTCATCATACTATGCTACACAACACACACTCACCATACTATGGTACACAACACACACACTCACCACATCAACAAAGGCCCTCAACATGACACGAGGCAAATCACCTCTTCAAAACATTCCATTTCCAAATGCTAAATACTTTGCAATTTACAACACGATATTGTAAATAACGTTAAAATATCCGACCAAAATGGAAAGTGAGGCAGGCCAGTGGAATGTGGCCGTCAGCTGGGACTGTCAATCTGTCCAATGGCCTTAACCACGTCCCGGAGGCAGCGATATTGTCCATCCGGCAGCGGACGTAATTCGCACGCCGGTCAGAAGGTTTATTCGTTATTATCCCGGTCAAATTATCGAGTTTGGTCCAATCCTGCCTGGAGTCCGTCACCCGCCTCCCTATTGGCCTTCTTCCCTGCCTTGCCGGCCCTACCCCTCGAAATGAGGTAATATTGACTGGGTTAGTGACTTGACTGATGTCAAGTCTTGACTGAGGGTCGTTTGGCCTTAGGTTCACTAGGACATGAGGTACGGAC
Organism: Procambarus clarkii; assembly: GCF_040958095.1. Lineage (NCBI taxonomy): Eukaryota > Metazoa > Arthropoda > Malacostraca > Decapoda > Cambaridae > Procambarus > Procambarus clarkii. Next base: position 12,867,831 of record NC_091241.1, on the reverse strand, counting down.
GTGGTCACGTCACGTGATATGATACGTTCTGACGTGGTCATGTAACGTGACACGTATTCTTAAATACAGATTATTATATATTATAATTGTGTGTATAGTTAGGTTAGGGTGAAGCATTTAAAGGTGCAATTCGAACAGGACGAGAGAGTAGCATTGTTCAGCAAGTGTTCGAACAGTTGTTTCGTTCATAAACAGGGTTCAGTGGTTGGGTTTAACGAGCGTTCGGAAATTGTTCATGAGGACTTGCTGTGTTAGGCTCTCAATACCTGTTTAAAATATTTAAAACCCTTATTAATTTTTATAAAATTATATATAATGGTTAAATCAAAATTCTTATGTAGTTTCACCTTTAAAATTTAGAACACCTGCTCCCTCCAGCGACACCTGTAATGAGCTCTTTACATGGCGTAGGGATAACATTTCTCAATCTAAATTATTAAACTAAATAGAATTCAGCAAGCTAATTTAAAGTTCAGAAACTTAATTGATCATCAGGATATTTTACAACCCGAAAATTATCATTACAAAAATCCTCCGTTGTTCAGAATTGTAGAACATTGTGTGTACCGAGCCGCGAGTGAACCGTTTCAACGGGTCAGAAGCGAACTCGGGCCCCAATGAAGCCGTTGAGCGAACCTTTTCAACGGGTCAGAAGCGAACTCGGGCCCCGAATGAAGCCGTTGAGCGAACCTTTTCAACGGGTCAGAAGCGAACTCGGGCCCCAATGAAGCCGTTGAGCGAACCTTTTCAACGGGTCAGAAGCGAACTCGGGCCCCGAATGAAGCCGTTGAGCGAACCTTTTCAACGGGTCAGAAGCGAACTCGGGCCCCAATGAAGCCGTTGAGCGAACCTTTTCAACGGGTCAGAAGCGAACTCGGGCCCCAATGAAGCCGTTGAGCGAACCTTTTCAACGGGTCAGAAGCGAACTCGGGCCCCGAATGAAGCTGTTCCATTTTTTAACAACCTTGTTTGTGATAAATTGCCTTCACGGGAACGACGTTCCTGAAATTGTTCTGGTCTAGAGACAAGTTGGACTCAATCTGCCAGAGTACAAGTCCTGTCCAGGCCTGGGAACAGGTTTTCTGGCCCTGTTGATATTAAAGATTCGCTACTTGGAACAAAAAGTTCCAAGTAGCACGGGCTATGGTGAGCCCGTTGTGGCGTCACCTCCTGTGTTCAGCGTCCTGCCTGCGGGACAGGGTTCGATCCCATGTCAGGACAAGAAGGGTAAACCGCCTCTTCCTCACGTATTTCTGTGTATTTTTCACCTAGATGTGATTGCAATGTTGAGCTTCAGCGCTTGGGTTCGGCTTCTCGATCGCGTCATACACATAGTGGGTTATATAAGAGCTGGATTATATAGATACTGGGTCATATAGATAGCTGGATATATAGACATGCTCCAACACTCACCACATATGCTCCAACACTCACCACATATGCTCCAACACTCACCACACATGCTCCAACACTCACCACACATGCTCCAACACTCACCACACATGCTCCAACACTCACCACATATGCTCCAACACTCACCACACATGCTCCAACACTCACCACACATGCTCCAACACTCACCACATATGCTCCAACTCACCACATATGCTCCAACACTCACCACATATGCTCCCACACCCACCACATATGCTCCAACACTACACATGCTCCAACACTACACATGCTCCAACACTCACCACATATGCTCCCACACTCACCACATATGTTCCAACGCTCACCACATATGCTCCAACACTCACCACATATGCTCCAACACTCACCACATATGCTCCAACACTCACCACATATGCTCCAACACTCACCACACATGCTCCAACACTCACCACATATGCTCCAACACTCACCACATATGCTCCAACACTCACCACACATGCTCCAACACTCACCACATATGCTCCCACACTCACCATATATGTTCCAACGCTCACCACATATGCTCCAACACTACACATGCTCCAACACTCACCACACATGCTCCAACACTCACCACATATGCTCCAACACTCACCACATATGCTCCAACACTCACCACACATGCTCCAACACTCACCACATATGCTCCAACACTCACCACACATGCTCCAACACTCACCACATATGCTCCAACACTACACATGCTCCAACACTCACCACATATGCTCCAACACTCACCACACATGCTCCAACACTCACCACATATGCTCCAACACTGCACATGCTCCAACACCCACCACATATGCTCCAACACTACACATGCTCCAACACTCACCACATATGCTCCAACACTACACATGCTCCAACACTCACCACATATGCTCCAACACCCACCACATATGCTCCAACACTACACATGCTCCAACACTCACCACATATGCTCCAACACCCACCACATATGCTCCAACACTACACATGCTCCAACACTCACCACATATGCTCCAACACTACACATGCTCCAACACTCACCACATATGCTCCAACACTCACTACATATGCTCCAACACCACACATGCTCCAACACTCACCACATATGCTCCAACACTACACATGCTCCAACACTCACCACATATGCTCCAACACCACACATGCTCCAACACTCACCACATATGCTCCAACACCACACATGCTCCAACACTCACCACATATGCTCCAACACTACACATGCTCCAACACTCACCACATATGCTCCAACACCACACATGCTCCAACACTCACCACATATGCTCCAACACTACACATGCTCCAACACTCACCACATATGCTCCAACACCACACATGCTCCAACACTCACCACATATGCTCCAACACTACACATGCTCCAACACTCACCACATATGCTCCAACACCACACATGCTCCAACACTCACCACATATGCTCCAACACTACACATGCTCCAACACCACACATGCTCCAACACTCACCACATATGCTCCAACACTACACATGCTCCAACACTCACCACATATGCTCCAACACTCACCACATGCTCCAACACTCACCATATGCTCCAACACTCACCACATATGCTCCAACACTACACATGCTCCAACACTCACCACATATGCTCCAACACCACACATGCTCCAACACTCACCACATAAATTTAAACAATGCGGTTATAAATATATTTTTTATTTTGCTTTGAGAATTGTTTAAGCAAATTATAGCGCCCCGGAAGGTATTATTAAATTCATCATTTGCAACCACGATGATTTACTTGTAATATTGCAGAGCACTATTATATTGCAGACATTATATACATTATATATATATATATATATATATATATATATATATATATATATATATATATTTTGTCGCTCACGCGCGCACGCGTGAGCGACAAAATGACCTTTTATGATCTATAATTATACAGTATAAGTTTTAAGTGCATGTAAAGTGGTTATGTATTAACTTCGTACACATTTAAATTAATATTTAAGTTCTGTTGGAGGCGAATTCCTTTCATATGTGGACTCTCGGTATTAGCGTATGTGGGAATATTTATTTATGTATTTATATATACAAGAGTTCATACATTCTTGTACAGCCACTAGCACGCTTAGTATTTCGGGCTCCGAGGGCTCTGAGGAGTATGCAGCTCCAGCCTGGAGTCCATACCTAGTTAAACACAAGACAAAGTTAGAGAAGATCCAGCGGTATGCCACCAGACTCGTCCCGGAACTGAGAGGTATGAGCTACGAGGAAAGGCTAAAGGAGCTGAACCTCACGTCCCTGGAAGACAGAAGATTAAGGGGAGACATGATAACCACCTACAAAATTCTCAGGGGAATTGACAGGGTGGACAAAGACAAACTCTTCAGCACGGGTGGAACACGAACAAGGGGACACAGGTGGATACTGAGTGCCCAAATGAACCACAGAGATATTAGAAAGACTTTGTTCAGTGTCAGAGTAGTTAACAGATAAAATGCATTAGGCAGTGATGTGGTGGAGGCTGACTCCATACACAGTTTCAAATGTAGATATGATAGAGCCCAGTAGGCTCAGGAATCTGTACACCAGCTGATTGACAGTTGAGAACTGAAGAACCGAAGCACAACTAGATTAATACACTCATAGCAAAAGGCTCTCAACCTTCAACAGTCTCATACTGGAAGTGCCATTCTCAAGAACATCTTTCCATCAACGACCAATCACTCCGAGGCTGATTGGCAACAACGACCAATCACTCCGAGGCTGATTGGCAACTAGAACATATTCTCTCAACAGGTTGATACACGGGAGATCAGGTCACCTGATCACATGAAGGCTCTGGCACACAGCTGGCTACAGGCTCTTCCTCTTCCTTATATGACTCTTACTTACCATTAATGTTAGTCTATTCTTAACTGATACAAAAAATAATCTCATAAAATAAATCAGTCAGTAGGGACAGGCTTTAGACGAGCTGATGTAGGATAACAGCTCATGCTTGCAGTTACACTAGGAAATCCAATGGCACTCCCCATGAACTCTAGCCTTTGTTTATATATATATATATATATATATATATATATATATATATATATATATATATATATATATATATATATATATATATATATATATATATATTATATATATATATTAGTATATTTTATATATATATAGTATATATATTAGTATATATATGAGTATATATATAGTATATATATAGTATATATATATATTTAGTATTTAAATATACTAATATATATATATTAGTATATTTTGGTAGCAGTCTTTCCTGTAGACATATATTATTAAATATGACCGAAAAAGTAAGATTAATAATTCTAACACGAATTTTCTCGATCTTTCATACGTTTCTTTTCACTGTTGGTGGTAATTCAAAAATCAATTCTCCAAAATTCATTTTTATTTCTAGTCTGACGCGACACTTGAGCGCGTTTCGTAAAACTTATTACATTTTCAAAGACTTTAGCTAACACATACACAACTGAATAGAACTTACACATCTTCGATTTGTTTATATCTACATTTGAGTGAGGTGGATGGGGTGAGGTGGTATTAATAGGGTATTAAATTTCTAAACACAAGACAGAACACGAAAGAATGGGTTTTGAATGGAAGTGATTTGTAGAAAGCCTATTGGTCCATATTTCTTGATGCTTCTATATTGGAGCGGAGTCTTGAGGTGGGTAGAATATAGTTGTGCATTAATTGGCTGTTGATTGCTGGTGTTGACTTCTTGATGTGTAGTGCCTCGCAAACGTCAAGCCGCCTGCTATCGCTGTATCTATCGATGATTTCTGTGTTGTTTACTAGGATTTCTCTGGCGATGGTTTGGTTGTGGGAAGAGATTATATGTTCCTTAATGGAGCCCTGTTGCTTATGCATCGTTAAACGCCTAGAAAGAGATGTTGTTGTCTTGCCTATATACTGGGTTTTTTGGAGCTTACAGTCCCCAAGAGGGCATTTGAAGGCATAGACGACGTTAGTCTCTTTTAAAGCGTTCTGTTTTGTGTCTGGAGAGTTTCTCATGTGTAGGCTGGCCGTTTTTCTGGTTTTATAGTAAATCGTCAGTTGTATCCTCTGATTTTTGTCTGTAGGGATAACGTTTCTATTAACAATATCTTTCAGGACCCTTTCCTCCGTTTTATGAGCTGTGGAAAAGAAGTTCCTGTAAAATAGTCTAATAGGGGGTATAGGTGTTGTGTTAGTTGTGTTACTTTTGCGGTCATATTTAATAATATATGTCTACAGGAAAGACTGCTACCAAAATATACTAATATATATATATATATATATATATATATATATATATATATATATATATATATATATATATATATATATATATATATATATATGTCGTACCTAGTAGCCAGAACTCACTTCTCAGCCTACTATTCAAGGCCCGATTTGCCTAATAAGCCAAGTTTTCATGAATTAATGTTTTTTCGTCTACCTAACCTACCTAACCTAACCTAACCTAGCTTTTTTTGGCTACCTAACCTAACCTTACCTATAAATATAGGTTAGGTTAGGTTAGGTAGGGTTGGTTAGGTTCGGTCATATATCTACGTTAATTTTAACTCCAATAAAAAAAAATTGACCTCATACATAGAGAAAAGGGTTGCTTTATCATTTCATAAGAAAAAAATTATAGTAAATATATTAATTCAGGAAAACTTGGCTTATTAGGCAAATCGGGCCTTGAATAGTAGGCTGAGAAGTGAGTTCTGGCTACTAGGTACGACATATATATATATATATATATATATATATATATATATATATATATATATATATATATGCTTTATTATAAATTGAAATTTAAGGAGGAAATATTTAGACTGTAAATTAGCAAGAGTAAAAAGTATTCATAGTATAAACTTTGGGCTTGGTCGTAAATATTAGATGGCTATGTTGTGAAGTGGGTCAGCGGAACCCCTTGGGCAGTGTTCTCTCTCTCTCTCTCTCTCTCTCTCTCTCTCTCTCTCTCTCTCTCTCTCTCTCTCTCTCTCTCTCTCTCTCTCTCTCTCTCTCTCTCTCTCACTCTCTCTCTCTCTCACTCTCTCTCTCTCTCTCTCTCTCTCTCTCTCTCTCTCTCACTCTCTCTCTCTCTCTCTCTCTCTCTCTCTCTCTCTCTCTCTCTCTCTCTCTCTCTCTCTCTCTCTCTCTCTCACTCTCTCTCTCTCTCTCTCTCTCTCTCTCTCTCTCTCTCTCTCTCTCTCTCTCTCTCTCTCTCTCTGAGACAGACAGACAGACAGACAGACAGACAGACAGACAGACAGACAGACAGACAGACAGACAGACCGACAGACAGACAGACAGACAGACAGACAGACAGACAGAGACAGACAGACAGACAGACGGACAGACAGACAGACAGACAGACAGACAGACAGACAGACAGACAGACAGACAGACAGACAGACAAACTGACAGACAGACAGACAGACAGACAGACAGACAGACAGACAGACAGACAGACAGACAGACGGACAGACAGACAGACAGACAGACAGACAGACAGACAGACAGACAGACAGGCAGACAGACAGACAGACGGACAGACAGACAGACAGACAGACAGACAGACAGACAGACAGACAGACAGACAGACAGACAGACAGACGGACAGACGGACAGACAGACAGACAGACAGACGGACACCAAGAAGAATGAGCCATGTTCGTTCTCACCCCGTAGCGCAGTGGTCTGCGTCCTCGACTCGAAGACGAGCAAAGACGATTGGGCACTTTCACCCTGAGGTTTCTGGGGGAAGGTCAGTAGTTGGCCTAAGGGGGAACCTGGACAAGCGCAGGCTTTCTGTCCCCGACAACGGGTCACACATATGATGACTGAAGTGGTAAGAAAACACGATAACATGATAACACGATACCATGATAACACGATAACATGATAACACGATACCATGATAACACGATAACATGAGAGCACGATAACAGGAGAACACGAGAACAAGATAACACGAGAACATTATAACACGAGGATAAAATAACACGAGATCATGATAGCACGAGAAAATGAGAACATGATAATAGGATAACATGATAACACGAGAACAAGATAGCATGATAACACGAGAACATGATAACACGAGAACAAGATAACACGATAACATGATAACACGAGAACATGATAACAAGATAACACAGCGCCCTCTCCCCCCATAACCATATCGCAACTGTGACGATCACTAAACATTTAAAGGATTACCAGTAATTACCTCACGATATCAATTCTCTCCAACTATTTATCCCGTTACAATTAGCCTGGATAATTGCCCATTTGCAACACTGGGCTGGATAATGACCCACTGTGTGAGTGTTGCCGCCACAATTATGGGATAACTCGTTTGAAATTGGATAATTATCCTGTTAACAGTTAAGGTGTTGGATGATTCAGTTGCTGGATATCTGAAGTTAAGGATAATTAAGTGGTTGGATAATCATCGGTTCTGGATCGGTGTTAGATAATTCAGGATTGAATACAGAAGGTTTTGTAGAATTGTAGTGTTACTTAAGGTGTTGGATAAGTGTAGCGATGGATAAGTGTAGTGTTGGATAAGTGCAGTGTTGGATAACTGTAGTGTTAGATAACTGTAGTGTTGGATAACTGGCATGTTACTTAATGAAAGTGTTGGATAACTCAACCGAGGACTACAAAAGTCGTATCCTTATCCGTTTCATTGTAGCTAGGATTACTGAGATATAATGACTCGGGGGGAATAGTAATCCCAGAACAAGCAAATACCTTTATCCATGGATAGATCTGGCGCCGTGGGCCAGACTGGCATTTCATTAGGTAGGGATTAGAGGATATTAGTGGGAGAATCTCCAGGGATAGGGCAAGTGTATTTGTGATTGTAACTTCAGTATATTTGTAAGTATATCTGAGTGTATTGTGTCAGTTAAAGACTGCTGCCAAATATGAAGAAGGTTAGGTTAGGTTAACAGTTGTCAGTCAGGTCAACCTATGATTGGCCTCCTGTCACCCAAACAAGGCTGTTAACTTCAGCCATAAGTAACTTATGGCTGTAAACTGCAGCCATAAGTAACTTATGGCTGTTAACTCCAGCCATAAGGAACAACGCTGTGAATTGTATTTTTTTCACTGGTTCTCTGGGGAAAGATCATATTTTCAGACATGTTGTTCACATTTTTCAGACATGTTGTTCACATTTTTCAAACATGTTGTTCACATTTTTCAGACATGTTGTTCACATTTTTCAGACATGTTGTTCACATTTTTCAGACATGTTGTTCACATTTTTCAGACATGTTGT